>NC_139220.1:150809983-150954983 GCF_055691185.1 Crinia signifera
GGCTATTCCTCAAAGGGCTAAATGGAAAAACAATGCGCTAAAGTGACTGGCCAGGACTCCCCTGGAAGTTTGTTCCACCAAAAAATATATCTTACAATAGCAAACATTAAATATCACAGGGACATCAGTCACTACTAGGGCATTTTTTCAACTTTTCCAATTTTATGGGACCACCATAAAAGGAAACAAAACTCATACAATTGTTTTATATTGTAAAATAACATAAATGCACAATCAGTATGAAGGAATATCAACCCGTACCATAAAAGAGTGTCCTCTTAATTAAAGTGGACTCAGGGCCTAATTTAGACCTGATTGGAGGACAAATTTTGTTCTCAAAGTGGACAAAACCATGCTGCACTGCGAGTTAGGCAAATGTAACATATAGTATGAAGAGATTTTAGTGAGTTGTTTTGTTTCTGTGCAGGGTAAATACTGGCTGCTTTATTCTTACACTGCAATTTAGATTTCAGTTTGAACATAACCCCACCCAAATGTAACTCTCTCTGCACATGTTGCATCAGCCTCACCTGCAGTGCAAATGGATTTGTCCATTTATAGAACAAATTTGTCCTGCAATAAGATCGAAATTAGGCCCACGGTGTGCATGGAGAGCAGTATTCAACTTTCCTGGGAATGCCAGCATGTGGTAGATTTCACAGTAACATAGTAACATAGTAATTAAGGCTGAAAAAAGACGTTAGTCCATTGAGTTCAACCTATTTCACTTGCAACTACTGACTTGACTAAGTCATATCTATAGAATTCCCTTAGTGGCCAAATATGTATCCAGTTTTGATTTAAATTCATTAACAGTAGTTGCTGTAACCACCCCTACCGGCAATGAGTTCCAGAATTTTACTGCTCCAATGGTGAAGAATCCGCTTCTCAATTCAGTAAGAAATTTCTTTTCCTTAAACGTCAGTATATGCCCACGTGTTATAAGTATAAGCCTGTTAGTGAACAAATCCTCTCCCAGTTCCATATAATTTCCAATCCTGTATTTGAACATACTAATCATATCACCTCTCAACCTCCGTTTCTCTAGTGAAAACAAATTCAGCCTGGTTAACCTAGCTTTGTATTTTAGTGATTCACAACCTTTTACTAGCTTACTCGCCCCTTCTCTGTACCTGTTCCAAGTCATTTATGTCCTTTATAAGGTGCAGTGCCCAGAACTGAACACAGTATTCCAAGTGTGGTCTCACCAATGCCTTGTAAAGGGGCACTATTACATTGGCATCCCTTGAATCCATTCCCCTTTGAATGCATGCAAGTGTTCAGTTTGCTTTTGCTGCTGCACTTGAGCAGTGTGCACTATTACACAATTTTTCATCTATGATGACCCCCAAGTCCTTCTCTACAGCAGAATGCCCTCTAATAACTAAATTTATCCTATGAGTAGATTGTTTATTTTTGTTCCCATAATGAATTACTTTACATTTATCAACATTAAACTGCATTTTCCACCTTTCCGTCCACTTTTCCAGTTTATTTAAGTCACTTTGTATTGTTTCCACATCCTCTCTGGAGTTAATTTCCTTACTCAATTTTGTGTCCTCCGCAAAAATTGCAATTTTACCCACTATGTCACTTCCAATATCATTAATGAATATATTAAACAAGTTGGGTCCCAATATTGAACCTTGCGGGATTCGACTTTGGACCTTACCCCAGCTCGAATGTATGCCATTTACCACCACTCTCTGTCTCCGATTGTGCAACCAGTTTTGAATCCAATTACAAATGTTATCTTCTAACTCCAAATTACCTAGTTTCATTGATAACCTTTTATGAGGCAAAAGCTTTAGCGAAATCAAGCAGTATCACATCAACAGATTTCCCTAAGTCCATACTGACTTCCTCATCGAAGCTAAATAAATTAGTCTGACATGATCTTTTTTTGATGAACCCATGCTGAGCCTTACTTATTACTTCCTCCTGTTGTAAGAAATTTTGGATACTATCTTTTATTATTCCTTCTAATATTTTCCCCACAATGGATGTAAGACTGACCGGTCTATAATTTTCAGGGTTAGTTTTACTACCTTTCTTCCATATTGGTACTACGTTAGCTATGCGCCAGACCCTTGGTACTGTCGTTGAGTTTATTGATTCCTCGAATATCAGACACAATGGTAGTGCTATGACAGAACTCCATTCTTTTAGTATACTAGGATGTATTTAATCCGGGCCAGGAGATTTGTTACTATTTAGGTTCTGTAATCTATTTTTTTACTATTTCCTTAATCGAACATACAGTTTGGGAGCAATCAAGAGCCGAGCATTTCATCTGTGGAAGATCTTCTGATGATTCTTCCCTTATAAATTCCGAAGCAAAAAATTAATTGAATAATTCTGCTTTCTCTTTTCCTTCTATTACAAGGGTACCCTGCTTATTTTTTAGTGGGCCAATATTTTCCTTTCTTAACCCTTTCCCGTCTCAACCAATTGGCTCATTACTCCATTTTACAGGATTATACAAGCCAAAAAACACTTAATATTAAATGTAACATATGAACAAAGATGGACCCTCACCCAGTGGCTAGGTCTACAATTCAGGTAGAAAACAGAGCATGAAGAGAAGAAATCAACAGGTTTTATGGGAGTGGTCGGTTCTATTGTAATTTGATTAGTCTGCTTTTATCTCCACTTTTTGGAGGATCTTTGATGAACCAGGGAGAACCATGTCAGTAGCCTTTGAGATCATAAGAATCCGTCATGTAAATCAGCCAGTAACCCATTACATCCTCCATATGCAAATCATGGCTTTTGAATGGAAATGGAACAAGAAAGACTTAGAAGGTTATTCTGGTTCACTTGCAAAGGCAAATTCACTCCCAACTAGATAAAACCATATGCACTGCAGGTGGACCTGATGTAACGTACAGATAGAGTTACATTTGGGTGGGGTGTGTACTGATATCTATATTGCAGTGTAAAAATAAAGTAGCCAGTATTTACCCTGCACATAAACAAAATAACTCACCCAAATCTGACTCTCTCTTCACATATTACATCAGCCCGACCTGCAGTTCATACGGTTTTGTCCATCTGAGAGTGAATTTGCCTTTGCGAATGAACCAGAATTAACCCCTTAGTTTCAGCCTTCTGCATGGTCTTTCTAAATGGCTAAAGCATGATTTGTCTACTACAGATATACGAACCATCCTCAACAATTGAATATCCCTCTATGAAAAGGTAGACCTATTCGAGCCGGAGTGCAAGTTAGGAAAAAATATGGGTGAATGACCCAGGTTTCAACCCTTCCCAAGCTCCTTCCCATTTAGTGCCTCTTTCCCCTGTCATCTGAGAAATATTCCCTTCTAACCTGCAAAGGAGAGGCAAGATTAGGAGTAATGGCACCCTCTCATACCCATTCTACTATTTTAGTCACTTTAAAGAGTCCTTCTGGAGCAGTTGAGATCAAGGCCCACTTAGATTCAGAAGCTGCAGGCAATTTAATCTCTCAAATTACTATATCTCATCTAAAGATTTCAGTACAAGAATGTTTCTGAAAATACCTGTCCATCTGACCACTGTGGATGGTCACCAGATCAGTAATGATCAAGTCATTCAACAAACTATTCCTCTTTGCCTACAGATTGGTGCCTCACACCTAGAGTTCTCTCCCTGGTTTATCACACACAACGCTAAAATTTGTTGGTCTTCCACGGAAATGAAATCCACTCTTGCTTACAGCAGATCACACAACTTCCACTGGCTCACTGTGTCGGCAGCTCGGCAGTAGGGCTGGGAGGCAGAATGATTCAAATTTGACTGTTTTGGTGATTTTTTACTGTAATTATTATCCTTCATTTATAGGGCAACTGAAGGGTTCTGCAGTACATGGACATAGTAATAATAAAAATCTACATGTAAAAATGGTTGAAGAGCTGTATTTATAACACCTGTGTACTAGTATTTGATAAACTTTTTATTGATACATACCATGGGCTGGATGTAATAGGGAATGAGTTCAGAGGCTGTGCGGGATGCTGGAAGAATTTAGACTTTTTTGTATAGCAGCAATCATTCACAAGGCAATGCCATGTCTTGAAAATTACTTCCCATGGGTGGGATGAAGTACAAATCCAGTCCAAACGCAATGCTTCAGATGGCATTCTTAAGATGCAGGCTTTAAGATGGCATGCTAGTCTGTGTGGCATGCTTTCAAATCATTTACTTTTCAAGGTGATGCTGTGTCAGCTAGTACAGGGGGAAGAAGGGGTGTTTGAGTATTTTTGAATTGAGAAGCATCAGGGTTGGATGGTGAAATTAATGTAACTTTAAAGAGAGGAGATTACAGATCATTTTAAAACTTCAGTTTAATTCTAAATCCATGCTTTAAATGGCTTGCTTAAGATGCAAGCTTTATTCTTTTAATACCGATTCTCTATATTCTTAGAAATATAAGATACTCCACACAAGTACAAGTGAAACATTTACTCACCTATATACCTGACCCGGGCATACTGAATCTATAATTGCTATTTGCCCAAGAGACTTTAGGCAGAGTAGCACAGTACATTGGAGGACACAAGCACTAATATAATGCAGCTAGGCGTTGGAGAGTGCCCAGTAATCTATGTCACCTGGAATAATTATCATGGTGACCTTCAAAACAATAAGAAACAAAAGATATGATACAGAGCAGTTAATCAGAGACTTTCCTTTTATATTACACAATAGGAAAATATTAATTGGAATCTGATTCCATGCAATGGGTTAGTTCATAAATGTATCTCAATAACTAGATGCTTTACCAAAAGGAAACAGGTCTGTATTAGCAGAAAGCATCCTTCTGTTACCCATTAATACCCTGGCACCTGCTGCATTTTATAATGGCACATATACTGATCCACAGGGTGTTGGGGCAGCATATCTCCCAATATGACCCTCTCCAGGAGGGACACAATGCTCTGCTTCAGGACTTTTACTAATAAGAAAGGTGTTTCACCACAGGTGATGGCAATTATACATTAAGAGGAAAGTGCAGAAGCAGATCATTGTGTCCCTCCTGGAGAGGGTCATGTTGGGTGGTATGGGGCAGTCCTCTTAAAGCTGGACTGTTCGCCCTTAAATGCAGCATCAAGTTCAGCAATCCATCATTAAGGTGATGTTTCAATTCCGAGGAACCATTCTCAAGACAGATGAACAAAAGTTAAACATCCAGCAAGTATGTGCATCTAGTAGGCTGCAGCCACATTACTAGCCACCCAGGCCTGCCCTATATAGCTCCAAATCCAGAAGTAAAGGTGATCAGAGGATTTCAGCCCATAAATGACAAAATACAACATATAAAACTTGCTAACAAAACAGTAAAAAAGTATAATGTGAATAAGAGGAAGCTAGTGACATTGGGCTATGTATTAACTGTAATATACATGTGAGTGTTCCATCTAAGAAATAACAGTGCATCAGACACGCCGACTGGAAGTTTCGGGCCATGTGTGTTCCACCAAACCGGAAGTAGCTAGGGATTTGTGTTCTACCGCTGTTGAAGTGCCGCACACATGCGTTTTCCCGACAACCGGAAGTGGTGGTGTCACATGTGTACCACCTCCCCCTGTATGTTATTACGTGGCTAAAAAGTGTTGCAAATGTAAATTGAGCAGCAACATTTACAGTATGGAATAGTGTGTGTCCTAGGTACAGTATATCGGCAAAATGTAAAAGCCTCCAAATTCAGAGGATTTTTTAAAGGTGCAATCACTTACAAGGCAAAACCATGCATTGTAAATTATTGCCCATTAAAAAAAAAATCTGGCCATAGGTTTCTGTCTAAAATATCAAGCCAAAAATGTAATGGTACTGATTTACATAAAGGCAAAATTGTAACAAAACTGCATTGACATCTCAGTGAAACTGCGTAGCAAAAATATGTCTAATAGTCAACATGTGAAGCAAGATGATAATAAATATGTGAACCTTCCTTTAATAACTAAACATGTTCTTTCAGTAGCAAAAAGCTGTGTATTCCATTGGAGTATAATATATATGACTGGTATAGTTACTGGCAGTCTGGATTAGCAATGACTGCTGGAGTGAGCTGATCTTCAAACAGGGACTTAAACTGAGACAGTCATAGTACTGATCAATCAATGGAAAAAACCCTTTTTATAATAGCTAATTGTAGATGAAATAAATAATGAAATAAAATAATGGACGTAATGGACGGTTGTGCTGCCGAGACAAAGTCGGGAATGCGTATAGAATGATATGCATGCCTGACTTTATCTTGGCAGCGCAACCTTCTTATATCCGCAGGAATTTCATTTTTACCAAATTTGGGTTAATTTACCCCAGTTCGCTGATCACTGGATTAAATAATTAATTTGAGAGGGAAGAGGGTGGGTAGTATGGCGGCAGGTCAGCCTCCTTTGTTCTTTAATTTTTGTTCTGAATCCTTAACTATTATCATTATTCTATAACCCCTGTCGGGAATACTTACAGTTGTGCTCATAAGTATACATACCCGAGCAGAATTTGTGATTTCTGGCCATTTGTCAGAGAATATGAATGATAACTCACAAACTTTTCATTCACTCATGGTTAGTGGTTGGGTGAAGCCATTTATTGCCAAACAACTGTGTTTACTCTTTTTAAACACGTTGGAGAGATGGGCAGTGGTGGGAGATGGCTGCAGGGGTTTCTGACAGAATGGGCGCGCGTGCGTCATGAGCCCCATTCTGTCTGACTCTGGCGGAGGGGCAGTGGATGGCGCATGCCGATTCTATTGCCCAGAGTTTTTAATGAGAGCGGCTCCATCTGTAGTTACATTACTAAAGCCCTGCATTAATGACACTGAGTCTGAGGGAGACATGGTACTATCCCACTGCCCTTAATCACACTCAATGTAGCTCTTCTTAATTGTTTTACAGCAGCCCTTAATGAAAATACTGCAGGTCATGGGTGGCACCCACTGAATGTTGTTTTTTTTTAACTACAGTTTTTATATAATGACAATTTTCCTCACTGACATTGCTGCAGCCCACAGCCCTGCACTCATGACACAGAATCTGAGGGTGACATACTGTAGTATCACATTGCTCTTAATTACTGCCACAGTAGCTCTTCTTACTAGTGACAACACTCACACACACATACAGTATACCCCAGCCACTTACCCCTCCCATATACATGCTCCTGTCTCAACCATCTCTCTCTTATACACAGTGCCTGATTTTTCAGTATTCGTACTTTATAGTAGTTTATAAGATTTGTGGAGATTTGGTCAATTTTGTGAGTTTTCACAAAGTTTTTAATTAATCCCAAATGAGCAGATTGTTCTCCATGTTGGTTGTAGATTGACTCCTGTCACTTCTTTTTAAAGGTTGAATCTCCCATATATAACATGTTTGTGACCAGAAGGAGTTGGGATTTTTCCGAATTTTGGAATATTTACATACCATAATGAGATATCTTGGGGATTTGACCAAAGTATAAACAAGAGATGCATTCACGTTTCATATACACCTTATACATAGCCTGAGCATAATTTTATACAATACTTGTAATAATGTTGTGCATCAAACAAAGTTTATGTACACTGAGCCATCAGAAACTCTCTCAGTGCACTCAAAAATGTTGGGATTTTGGAATACTTTAAATATTAGAGACTGGTACTTGTTTCCTAGCATGGCACCCATCGTATCGCATACCATAACACTAAATATGGTATACAATGGGATGCGATGCGATATTGTACAATAAAATATCGTATCGCATCGTATGCCATACAATGCGATGGTATACGATTTTTTATTGTACAACAACCCTGATGGGTCCTTATAATGTTAATGCCCCCCCCATTGTCAATGCCACCCCCAGGATCAACGCCAACCCGAAGCGTGGCAAGCGCAGCAAGCCCACGAGGGGCGGTGGTACGAGTCCTCCGACCTTTTCATACCCCTACTATCCACGTCAGCGTGGAGTCTATTTTAGATAGTGTGGCGAGCGCAGTGAGCCACTGAGCCTGAAGCGTGGCGAGCGCAGTGCAATACATGTAAAGCAATATGCGTCCCCTCGCGGGGCTCGCTGTGCTCGCCACACTTCGGGCTCGCTGCGCTCGCCACACTATCTGAAATCAACTCCAAGCTGACGTGAATAGTGGGGGTATAAAAAAGTCGGAGGACGCGTACCGCCACCCCTCGCGGGCTCGCTGCGCTCACCACTCTCCAGGTTGGCGTTGATCCTGGGGGTGGCATTGACAATGGGGGGGCATTTAACATTGTAAGAACCGATCAGGGTGGTTGTTCAATGAAAAATCGTATATCATCGCATCACATGCATCGTATGCGGCTATATGGCATGCGATGCAATGCGATCGCATAAGATGCCATAAGATGAAAATCTTGGGTGCCGTGCTAGGATACAAGTACCCAGAGACTTAACCCATGCCATCTTGTCATTTATTAGCAGAAACACATTAATTTGTGCACATAAACTATTGTAAATAAAATGTTAATATATCTTTTTAAGTGCCATCTGAAATAAAGATAGCACAATGTACTTGTAATTAATTAACTGACTGTCCAAATATGTTAATAGGAAGTAGTTTAAACTGACATTTTTACTTTCACAGATGTGCTTTGCTGTCATGAACAACAAGTCTACAAAATTACACGAAAACCTTCTGGACAGACAAACATTAAAAAGTGGATGTGTCCCTGGTAAATAAATAGGCAATCTGAGCATTACTCTGGTTCAGAAATTAATCTAACAGTCAGGTAAACAGTAACACAACATTGCACAAGTAGCTGGCAGGTCTTAATGAGAAACACTAAAGAAATGAGAATATCAAAGCTTGAACATAATGACATTTATTCTAAGACTACAACAAAATGAAATATTGACTTGCGTACAGATTACACTTAATTAAAGCTTAAAATTAGAGATGAGTAACTTTTTTTTATCATTTCAAGAATATCAAATTACGGTCACATTTGGTATGCTCATATGTGGCTATATTAGTGGTTTCCAAACTTTATTGAATTACAGTGCCCTAGAGTATTAGCATTTTTTCAAGGCACCCTTAGTCCAAAAGGTTCTTAAGGTGCCCATAGACGGTACAATGTTCCCGTGTGTTTTGAACTACAGTAGATCACATTGCATCACATCGCATGCGATTTGCATGCGATTTGCATGCGATGCAATCGGGACCTAGTACAAAAAGTATGGGCTGCACAGACTTTTTTTTGTTCAATCTGTTTTTATTACGAATAACGTGTAAAGAACAGAATAGACATCAATAAAGGTAATAAAAGTACATCGAGATAATGCATTATGTCTTGTTTTGGAAAATACAATCGAACATAGGCTACAGTATTGGTGGTTATTGTTATCTTATGGTAGATATAGCCTAATAAGATACTTAACATACATTGTATTATTCTCAATAGTAAGAAATCTATGTCTAAACAAACAAATAAAGAGAGTATATTAGCAGAGGAATTGAGGAAAGTGAAAGAAGGAAATGAAAGAGAGAGAGGGATGACATATAGAGGGTTGGGGAACGAGGGTTAAGGAGACAAGTCGAGTTGTCCATATTAGTCAGTCAGTAGTCTTGGATCCAATGAAAATAGAACTATTTCTCACAGTTAGGTTCAGTGGTTGAGGAGATTGATTAAGGACATCTCATTAGGGACTTGTATAGTGTGGAGTCCTTAAATTCAAGCCACGGCAGCCAAGTTGTATCAAAGTTTGAATTACTTCCGGATGGGATAGTTAATAAATCTTCCATTGTCATATAGTAGTCGTTTTGTTTTTTTAAACCATTCTGTGATGGGGGGCTTTGGTGGATCTCAAGTGCCGGGGGATTATGGCCTTTGCTGCATTATTGAGGTGTCTTAAGAGTGAGAGTTTTATAAGTTTTGGTGTTAGCCGATGTGATGTTGAGAATCCAGAAACCAGGGTATTTGGAAACTATCCCTTTTAAGATCGCCCCTGTGCATTGGAAGATCGTGTTCCAAAAGGGTTTGAGTATCGCACAGTCCCACCATATATGAAGGAAGGTGCCTCAAGCAGAATGACATCTCCAGCATTTATCAGAGATTGTGGGGAACATTTTGTGAACTCTCATTGGGACTCTATACCATCTATAAATAAGTTTGTGTAAGTTTTCCAAAGTGTTCAAACTAAGTGAGCTAGATTGAGTGATATGAAAAACACCTTCCCAGTCTATTTCTTGAACCCTCCCTTCTAGTTCCTTTTCCAAAGCTAGGGTGAATGAAGTAGGGAGGGGGAAGGAGTTCTCTACAATCAAAGCATAAAGTTGTGAGATCGTGCGAGTTGGGGAGTGAGGGTCTACACAAAGATGTTCTAGGAGAGTGAGGTTCCTAGTAATCTCCGCTTGCTTAAACAATGACGTTAAGAAATGTCGGAGCTGGAGATATTTCCAGTACTCTTCCTTTGGTAAATTCCATAAGTCTTGGATATCTGAGAATGGACCCACCAGCTGAACGAGCCTAAAGATCCCTGCCTCAGTCCAGTTTTTAAAAGAAGTCCCGTGCAGGCCTGGGGAAAATCCATGGTTAGAGATGAATGAGGTGAGGGGGGAGATAACTGAAGAGATGTGTGGAAGAAGACGGTTCCTCCTCCACATCTTAAGGGTGGGAGAGACCCTTGGGTGCTACACTGTGGGAATTTTCGGTAACCATGGAACAATTTCAATATAGGTGTGGAAACAATTTTCCTCCAGGGACACCCATAATTTGGAGTCTTTAGCGCGGGTCCAGTCTAATATATACGGTTTAGTAGAACAGCTTGATAGTAACTGGGAATGTGTCGGAGTTGCATACCATCATTCGTGTCTCCGCCTAAATAGAATATCGTGTTTGATGCGAGGAGATGTTGATCCCCACACAAAGGAGCGTATTCATTTTTGAATAGACTGAAACCTTGACCGAGGAATATGTATGGGGATGGTTTGAAGTTTATACAGGATCTTGGGGAGATAATTCATTTTGACAACATTTCTTCTGCCAAACCAGGAAAGGTGTAGTGATCACCACTTCTGGAAATCTGATCGAACAGAGTCCAGAAGTGGTGTAAAGTTTAGGGAGAAGAGTTTAGACAGGTCTCTGGGTAACTGGACTCCTAGGTATTTCAATTTAGTGTCGTTCCAAGTGAAGGGGAACGATAGTCTTAGGGAATTAACTACTGAGGTGGGAGTGGTAAGGTTCATGGCAATGGATTTTGAATAGTTAATTTTGAAGTTCGAAAGATTACTGAAGTTATGAAATTCTGACACCAAATTTGGGAGGGATGTTATCGGGTTAGTAATTAGGGCTAGTAAGTCATCGGCAAAGAGGGCAAGTTTGTGTGTCTGGCCTCCAATATGTAAGCCAGTAATATTTGGGTTCTGTCGTATTGCTCTAGCCAAGGCTTCTATACACAAAACAAGCAGGAGGGGGGATAGGGGGCATCCCTGCCTTGTCCCGTTAGTGATATCGAATGAGTCTGATAGTGAGCCGATAATTCTCACTTTTGCGGAGGGAGAGTCATATAAAGCTAATATTCTGTGGAGACCGGTCGGGCCCAGTCCTAAATGGCGTAGGACACCCTCCATAAAGCCCCAGCCAACCCGATCGAAGGCCTTCTCAGCATCAGTTGAAAAGACCATAGCGAGCAACGCGGAAGCAAAATGGATTAGGTTAATGTCTTTCATTGTATTGTCCTTGGCCTCTCGGCCGAGGACAAAGCCCACCTGATCACCATGAATCAATTTGGGTAGTAAGACTTTTAAACGGCTCGCCAGCAGTTGGGCAAATAGTTTTATATCGATATTTAGTAAAGAGATTGGCCTATAGCTAGAGCAATTACTAGGGTCCTTACCATCCTTTGGGATGACTGAAATATGAGCTTCTAATGAGTGTTTCGAGAAATGTGTTTTGTCAGATAAAGAGATGAGTGCTGAAGTGAGAAGAAGTGCCAATTTCTCTTTGAATGTTTTGTAATAAGAGGCAGTAAAGCCGTCGGGACCGGGACTTTTACCTAAGGGGGTCGATTCTATGACCTTCACTACCTCGTCTACTTGAAAAGGTCTTTCTAGGGAATCTATGTCGTCTTGGGAGAGGGTAGGGTAATCTACTGACTTTAGATATAATGTAATCGATTCTCGGAGGGATCGTTTGGCCGTGTCATCTATATCTTTGGAAAGATTGTATAATTTGCCGTAGTAATTCTTAAAAATCTCCGCTATTTTCTGTGTTTCGTTATGTGTAAGGCCTTTCTCATCTTTCACAGTGTGTATAAATGTTGTGGCATGTTGTTCACGGAGGAGTTTTGCTAGACTTTTACAAGGCTTATTGCCCCATTGGTAGTGGTGACTTCTGCATTTAGTATAGGATAATTTAATTTTGTCAGCTAAAAGTCTGTTAAGCGAGGCTCGCACTTTTTCGAGCTCCACATGATAATTGGGGGCGAGGGAGACTTTATGTGAAGGGCTGCACAGACTTTATGTGCTGTGCAATGGGATGCCTGCGGGAGCGCACATTGCATCCCACAGCACCCTCGCACTGTGTATGGGCACCTTATCTGATAAATAAGATTTTTTTTTATCAAGTGAATTGTACTCACCTCACTCTTTGGTTCAGTTTTTGTGTTGGTGGACATAGTTGGGGTTCTAAGGGGTAAATTTACTAAAGTGTCTAAAATTGAAATGAGATGATGTTACCCATAGCAACCAAATCAGATTCTGTTGATCATTTTCTAGGATGCAATAAAGAACTTACAGAATCTGATTGAGTCTATGAGCAACACCAACGTTTTTCATTTTTAGAAGCTTTAATAAATGTACCCCTTATTGTCCACATATTTAGATTTTCAGCCCCTAGCACTGGTTTTGCTTATACCTTTAACAATAAATAATTTGTTTTGGTCTTGGACCACCAGCCCGAGTCACCCATGCAGGAGCACAGCGTCAACCAAGGGTGCAGAGGCCCACAGCCTGGGAACCACTGGGCAATATCCTAAATTAACATAATTTACGGTTTTACTTACAATGTCTGAAAGTAAAAGGAAACAATGCTAGGATAGAAAATGTTAAGATATTTTTTTTAATGCTGAAAATATACTAGTACTGCATTATTTCTATATCACTTTGTTAACAATAGAAATAATACATACAAATTACAATATTACAAATACTGTTATTTATGTTTGATATTTTGTATAATTTCATCTGTATTGTATTTTATTATTCATTTTTAACGTTTTGTATCTTAAAATAGTTAACAAAAATATGACTTTCAGTTGCTTATTTCACAAAATTGTGATTTATATTATTTTATTACATTTGTATATCTACTGAGTGTCATAGGAATACACTCAGATTGTGAGGCTAGCCAATATCATGTATCAGAAACTTTTCTCCACACATGTAAATCCAATTCCAAATATTTCTATAACATATATCAGCTGGATGTTACTACTGTTTGTGTGTCACTCTGGATGGATTTTACTCCATGACTGTCTAGTCTCCGTTTTTTCTGCATTTCGTGTTTTTAAACAGTTTATATTTGTTATCATATCAAAGACAGGCTTGCAGTTTTCAAAAGGAAGAAGAGAACACAGCGCCCAAGGCTCTTCCAGCATAACATTTCTTATTCCATTTTATCTTTCTTGGTTTTGACTAATGTCAGTAACAGCTACTGGTAATAAACTGCTTGTTACAGCTTGCTGTTGCCTTGAAGCATTGGCTTTGATACATTGTTAGCCAATTGGAAGCATTTCCTGATTACATTTGCAAACTGCTTGTTTATTGATTGAAAGTTAATAAAGTAAAAGACAACTTTACATCTTAAAATTAAATGAAGAAATCCTTTGATGTTCACATTATACAATCACCCAACAGTCAATTCAATAGAAAATGTTTTTTTTTTAAGTATAATGGTTGCATGGGATAAAATCCTGACACAAACACAAAGACTACTATACTTGACAAAGAAATACAATTTCATGATCCTTCCCTATATATATTTATTGTCTATCTGTCTATCTCTGTCTGTCTGTCTATCTGTCTATCTATCCGTCTATATATCTATCTATACTATACTATATTGTTCTTATTCATATCTAACGTTTAACTTCATATATATATATATATATATATATATATATATATATATATATATATATACATACATACATACAGAAGTACCAACACACTCGCCATTCCTAGGAATGGGGTGCAAACAGCACCCACATCCCAGGGTGGGGTGCGGTGGCCTGTGACCACACACTCTAGTAAATACAAACAAAGGGGGCCCAGCACTCACTACAACAAACTAACTCACCTTAACATTCAAATAATCAATAAATAAATAATGGGGTTTTAGTTCATGAATTGATCAATGCATTTAAGCTTGCAGCCCATCGCCAAGGGACCCCATTTCACTGCAAGTCCTACACTAGCAACTGGTTTTCTTGGGAACCTGGTACCTGCTTACACATCATAGCTAAAATGAACATGTGTTTTTTTTCCTGGGTTAATGCTCAATATATATATATACAATCCAAGAACTGCCGGCACTCTGTGGAAATAATAAACACTTTCCCCCGGTGCCTATACGAGATGAATAGCAATCCAAATCCAAAAGGACAAAAGGCACTCAGGAGACGGTTTCTTGCAAGTAAAAGGTGTATTGAATGGGGACGTTTCGGGGTATACAACAACATTAAACATATAAACAGGCAATAAATATATATTGAGCCTGTAGTTAGGGAAAATAGTTGAGGGAAATTGCATGATGTGTGGTAGGGTTGTATGTATGCTAAGTAACATCAATGCTCCATACGGCAGGGTACACTGTCTGCATGCCCTCAGCTGAGCCCTGATCCGGACACTGACAGCACTTCTATGTTGTGTATATATGTATATATTTATTGCCTGTTTATATGTTTAATGTTGTTGTATTTGTATCCACAGCCCCGGGTGCCCGCTCAGCTTGGTCCAAGGGAGCGTTCCAGCACGTACTCCGAGCGGCAGAACACTTCCTGTGTCTTGGTATGCAAGCTGTACGTTGCTTAGCAATGTCAGCCTGGCGTCCTGAGACGGAAGTGATGCGTGACGTCTTCCGGGCGGCGACTCCGTGGATCCAGCGGCGTGTGAGGCTCCGGAGGTCTGTGAGTATAAAAATGTGTTTTTGTATGTCTTCTGTGTAGGAGTGGGCTGAGGAAGGGGCTTATACCCCGAAACGTCCCCATTCAATACACCTTTTACTTGCAAGAAACCGTCTCCTGAGTGCCTTTTGTCCTTTTGGATTTGGATATATATATATATTTTGGATATATATATATATATATATATATATATATATATATATAACGGGGATTTGCAGGGACTGGCGATTTGCATGGGAACACCCAGTGTTTGCATGTGAACATCCATGAAATGTTGGGTGTTCCCATTGGCAGGAACCGTGGCCACCGCCCCATACCCCAGCCCACACTTCTCTGTGCGAACGGGCCAGCGGCTATGCAAGTTGCCACATCTGTTCGCAAATAGAGCCTGCAGAAACAAAACATTGCACCCCTGTACGAATGCGCATGGGAGCAAATCAACCAGAATGACTTCCATAGTGCGATGCACTGATATATCTTTAGATATAATGGCCATCGTCTGTGTTTTCACAGCATGGTGCATCTATATATTGGCAGCTCAATCAAACAGCTGATATATTGGCCACTGTGTATGCACCTTAACTCTCTCTGCACATGTTACATCTGCCCCACCTGCAGCACAGCATAGTTTTAACCCAATTTTTTTGGGGGGGGGCTTTATGCACAAACATGATTCATGGCCATTGCACCCAGCAATTTCATAAAATACTGTGTATAGTTCAATAAGTATCACAAAGTGAAAGTTTATGTCAATGATAAAGTCACACAAGTGTTTTTGCATGTATTAATGCATTAAACTACCACCCACTGACTAGATACAGCAATATGGTAATTCTGCTACTTGAGTTTGTTGCTTGTATTCAAATGTCATTAAATCCCTTCATCAGTAGCAGAACAACATTTACATTTTAGTTGTTAAATCATTAGGAATCAAGGACACAAGCTGTGGAACTGCAATAAAATATGAAAGAATATGTAGCGGTTTAATATTAGATCTACTTTTAATTTGTAAAGCTGAGCTATAGGAGTTCTTTGATACTTTAGACAAGTGCTTTGCTGTTTATCCTTAGATTTTAATTGACATAGCACAGGCCTAGTGACACAGTCCATTGACATCTCACAGTCCTCACATAAATATAGAGGCGGATGATATTCGCATGCTGTATCCAACTTGCTAAAACTAGCAATTTAACACTTACTAAATATATTCAGGGTACATTCTTGAAACTTGCACACAAAAAATGTAACCCATTTCCTAAACTGATCTAGAAATTTGTAGGAATATGAAAGATTGTTATGAGCTAATGTTGTTATAGAGACTGTGGGCGAGATGTACAGTTGTACTCATAAGTTCACATACCCTAGCAGAATTTGTGATTTTTCTGCACGTCAGAGAATATGAATGATAACTCACAAACTTTTCTTCCACTCATGGTTAATGGTTGGGTGAAGCCATTTATTGTCAAACAACTGTGTTTACTCGTTTTAAATCATAATGACAACAGAAACTACCCAAATGACCCTGATCAAAAGTTTACATACCCTGGAGATTTTGGCCTGATAACATGCATACAAGTTGACACAAAAGGGTTTGAATGGCTACTAAATGTAATTATCCTCACCTGTGATCTGTTTGCTTGTAATCAGTGTGTGTGTATGAAAGGTCAGTGAGTTTTTTGTCTCCTGAAAGACCCTTGCATCTTTTATCCAGTGCTGTCATGGAGAAAGCAAAAGAATTGTCAAAGGGTAAAGGTATTTCAACTGTATAAAACTGGAAAGGGATATAAAAAGATATCCAAGCAATTGAGAATGCCAATCAGCAGTGTTTAAACTATAATTTAAGCCCCTTTCACATTGCAGTTTTAACACGGCATATTGCCGATTTTTAACTGCTTTAAAATGGTACCAGCTGCAATATGAAAGCTCCACAATCAATTTACCGGTTACAAAATACCGGTATTTTGAAACGTGTTAAAAGCAGGATCCTACACGTTTCAGAGACGTTTTCCCTGCAGTCTGAACAGCTCAGAAACGGTATTTGCTACAAATGATAACCACACATAATCCCCGCCCACAAGCAGGAAAAAAAAAACATTTAAAATGACATTGGCCCTTATTCTGATCGGTGCGGCCGGATCCGATTATGCGGCCAGGACCGTGCGTGCTAAACCCCGCCTTCCATACGGATCGCCAACTCCGTCCGTATGCGGTAAGAAGCTGTCCGAACGGACCGCACGTGTATTTTTCATGGAATACGCCTCCGCCATCTAAGGGAACCTCCCCCATCATTCGATGGTCGCAGACCATCGAATGCAGGACCGAGTGCTCCACCAGCACCCGCAACCTCAGACCACACGGACATTTTTCCGTGCAAAAGCAGGGATCTGGGCGGGCAGCTGACATCCGGCGATGTCATATATCCGCCCCCTACACGTGCGTCACGGCCGCATTACCATACGTACGCCCAGCGTTTTCATGGGAACGCCCATGAAACGCGGGGCGTATGCATATGGTAATGAGCCCAAATAGCCCTTCACGCCCCTCTCCACCCCCTGTTCGGAGTGTTCACATATCATGCGGGATTTGGCCGTACGCCCCGCTCGCCCATGCGCAGAGACG
The DNA here is from genome assembly GCF_055691185.1 of Crinia signifera. Classification (NCBI taxonomy): domain Eukaryota; kingdom Metazoa; phylum Chordata; class Amphibia; order Anura; family Myobatrachidae; genus Crinia; species Crinia signifera. Next base: position 150,827,729 of record NC_139220.1, read on the forward strand.
CCTCTGCACATGCGCAGACACAAAATATCGGCGGGCCGAACGCACGCGGATATATCCTCACCGATCAGAATAAGGGCCAATGTATGGCTTTCTATGGGTGAAACGGGTTGAATCTGATGGTACAAAAATGGTATTGAAACTGCAATATACCATTTACAACATGCAATATGAAAGGGGTTTAACTGGCTTTTGACCCGTTTTAAGAAACGTTTACAAAAATGGGTTAAAAGCAGGTTTATGCAATGTGAAACCAGCTTAAGAAGTGAAAAATTAGGGATTCTGTGGAAACCAAATCATGTTCAGATGGACCAACAAAAATTTCAGCCACAACTGCCAGGAAAATTGTTCAGGATGCAAACAAAAATCCACAAATAACTTCAGCTGAAATACAGGACTCTCTGAAAAAAAAAATGGTGGGGTTGTTTCAAGATGCACAATAAGGAGGCATTTGAAGAAATATGGGCTGCATGGTCAAGTCGCCCGAAGAAAGCCATTACTACACAAATGCCACAAAGCATCCCACTTACTATACTCCAAACAGCACAGAGACAAGCCTTAAAACTTCTGGAACAAAGGGCCTTATTTTAGTTCATTCTTTCTGACAAAATCCTTCTTAGATGGACAAAACCATGTGCACTGCAGGGGGACAGATGTAAAATGTGCAGAGATAATTTTGATTTGGGTGAGTTATTTTGTTTCTGTGCAGGGTAAATACTGGCTGCTTATTTTTTACAATGCAATATAGATCTCACTTTGAAGTAAAACCCCACCCAAATCTGATTCTCTCTGCACAAGTAACATCTGCCCCACCTGCAGTGCACATGGTTTTGTCCATCTAAAAGGATTTTGTCAGAACGAGTGAACTACAATAAGGCCTAAACACATTTGGAGTGATGAGACCAAAGTTTTACCTTTTTGCCACAACCATAAATGTTACATTTGGAGAGGAGTCAACAAGGCCTTTGATGAAAGGTACTCCATTCCTACTGTGAAACACAGAGGTGGATCGCTGATGTTTTGGGGATGTGTGAGCTACAAACACACTGGAAACTTGATCAAAATTGATGGCAAGATGAATGCAGAATGTTATCAGAAAATACTGGAGGAAAATTTGCACTCAGTAGCCCGGAAGCTGCGCATGTGACATACTTGAACGTTCCAACATGACAATGATCCAAAACACAAGGTCAAGTTGACCTGTCATTGGCTACAGAAGAATATAGTGAAGGTTCTGTAGTGACCATCTCAGTCTCCTCACCTCAATATCATTGAGCCACTCTGGGGAGATCTTAAATGTGCAGTTCGTGCAAGACAGCCCAATAATTTACAGGAACTGGAGGCTTTTGCCAAGAAGAATGGGCAGCTTTACCATCTGAGAAAAAAAGGGCCTCATCCACAACTACCACAAAAGACTTCAAGCTGTCATTGATGTTAAAGGGCAATACACAGTATTAAGAACTGGGGTATGTAAACTTTTGATCAGGGTCATTAAGGTAGTTTATGTTGTCATTATGATTTAAAAAGAGTAAACACAGTTGTTTGACAATAAATGGCTTCACCCAACCACTAACAATGAGTGAAAGAAAAGTTTATGAGTTATCATTCATATTCTCTGACAAATGGTCAGAAAATCGCAAATTCTGATAGGGTATGTAAACTTATGAGCACAACTGTACTAAGCCTTGAAAAGTGAAAAGAGATCTATAAACATCCAACCAATCAGCTCTTATTTATCATTTTTCAAACACAACCTGTGACATGGCAGTTAGGTGCTGATTGGTTGTTAATCACTCTCCATTTTATCATTTTTCAAGCTCAATACATCTGGCCCTATGGCATACCTCCCAACTGTCCCGATTACAGCGGCATAATCAGGGGGTGCCAGAGATCCCCGCTGCTCTACATAGCAGCCATGATCGCTGAAGGGATGCTGTGCACCTGCACACAGCTTCTCTACAGTGCATGGAGGGCAGAAAGGGGGGCTGGGGACTGCTGGGCTGCCAGGGACGCATTGCGCAAGCCCCAAAATATGGGGGTTATGGGTCTAGGCCATGTTCCAGTACACAAAGCCACGCCCACCCGATGGCTACACCCGCTTTGCCTTTGGTGCAGCAGGTCTCGATTCCTAACTTAAAAAAGTTGCGAGGTATGCTATGGCAGTGCGATAGGGCATTATCCTGATTGGTAGTCTTTAAAGAATGAACAAAGGATTGAGACATCAAAAGGTTTAAGACACTCCATTCTATCTAAATGTTTTATCATGTACCGTGGCGTTTTTTACCTATGGGCTGCAGGGCTGCAGCCCCTCCAGGTAAAATCTGCCACTGTAGTGAAGCCAGATGCAGTCTGTGAGAGTGCACTGGCTTCACTGTGACTGGCAGTGACTTCCAATTGGAAGTCTGACCTGCCAGACACAAAGGCAGTCCCATTGGGAGGCGTTCCCACCCTCCAGGATGCCTTTGTACGGGCTGCCATGCAAAAATGGCAATTGCGCATGTGCAGTACCTATACCGGTACTGCGCACGTGCTGGACCCAGTGCCTGCTATTTGTATAGTACAGGTGCCGGGACCAAGATTGCTTCTATGGGCTGACATACACATGTTTGTACTGCGCATGCACCAGTCCCGGCACCTGTCATCACAGCACTGGTGCCAGGGACGGGAGAGGAGGCAGAGGCGGCAGCGGTGACAAGGGGAGGGGGTTCCTGAATTGCGGCACCCCCGCTGCGGCCAGAGGCAGCCCCCCTCCCCCGATAAGGTACGAGCAGCCACTGATCATGTATATTTAAAGTTTAAATAAAAGAATAGTGCCTGCGCTGGCTGTACCAAATAATTGTATCAGACGTTTCTCAAAAACACACACAAATGGTTGAATACCAACCCAGATGGGCGCTGTGATGGGTTGAGGTGTGGAGCAGCTACTAGGGGGGGGGGGGGGGGGGGGATTGAGAGTCCCCTGGGATAGACAAGAAATATACAAAAAATAGTAGCGCTAAGTCAAGTAAAAGCAATATCACATTTAATGTATAAAGTGCACAGACAATTTAAAATAAACTAATTCATAAAACATATGCACCAGCACCTACAGAGATTAAATGCCTGGGAATAGGGTCCATTCCTATGTACGTCGCCTGTTTCCGGAAGAAAGAGAGTCTCTTCACATAAAGGTATGAGTAATATTTACCGCAGGTAGTCCCAAATGTGGTTCTTTAATCCTTGTTTAGGATGGCATTGAAGCAGGTCCAACAATTGGTTTTGAGGGTGTTACCTCAGGACTCCAATTCAAATGGTCTGTTTTGAAAAGTGAAGTAATCCGGTGGCGGCTGGTCTGGATCCCCAAAAGATGGTAGGTGGCAAGGTTAGCTGGTATTGGGTAGCTGGTGCAAGGTGCCTGACGCGTTTCGCTGCATAAATTAAGGTTTATTATAATGTACGTGACTTCCGGGTCACATGACCGCAAATGAAATACCTAATTTTGGATTAAAACTGTTTTTCCTTTTTAAAAAATGTATTTACACAAATTTGACTGCCTCCTTCTCAAAGTAAAATGTACTATTAAATACAGTTAGAGACGTTTCTCATGTTATTTGAAGTTTTTATATTGCAATCACACTCAGGTGTATGCTATGGACAATTAGTCCCTAGGTATAAATATTGAGCCAGGAACTCACATTGATACACTTGCTCCTGAAGAAGCCGGAGGTTAGATCCGGGGAAACGCGTTGAGCTTTCCAAATATACCTCAATTGTACTGCTGAGACCCGGTGACTGAGACCCTGTATTTCCCCAAACGGGACCCATCCACAATCTGGTCTTTTGAACTTTGCTGCAAAAACAAGGGACACAGCCGTTTACCACCCACAGACGTCCTCCCTGGAAAAAACTGGAGTTCCAGCAATTGGGATATCTGCATGATCCCTAAATCCCAGTCTCCAAAGGACACAATCTTCTGAGGGGAGAGATCAAGCCCTTGCCCATAATAGGGCACATCCAGGACTGTGATCCCACATCTGGTAAAACAAACACCTTCCAGACCGACCAGGATGGTAATATAATCTCTCAGCACCTTATTATTCTCAGCCATTCCATGCACAATCGCTATCCTAGTGATTAATATACCCCACAATATGGACTTTAAGTCATTTGTATGCCTAGTGTGATTTTTACTTACATTTGAGTGTTTTAACAAACTGTTGTTTAATTTTTTGAGAAATGTCTGATACAATTATTTGGTACAGCCAGCGCAGGCACTATTCTTTTATTTCCTACTATTGTATTTTTTAGAGCTTGACCGCCCTGTGCCAGCCACTGTTGATTTGCGCACCACACACTTTTTTCCATATTTAAGATTTATGCTAATTGTGTCCATTCAAGTACTTTAAGGTGTCTGTGAAATATGTGAGTGCTACTTAACACTTTTAGTGCCAAGGTTGCTAAGCGATCCTTAAAATATCCGCTAAAAATGCCAGTATCGCTAACAGTGACAGTTTTTTTAGTATAATTAAAATGAAGTTTAGTTACATATTGCACCCCAACAGTTGCTGTGAGTGGCGCTGGCATTTTTAACAGATATTTTGAGGATCACGTGCCTCCCGTGCCACTGTATGAGCAATGCAGATAAATATGCAAGTATCAATGTGAATGACTAAGTACTGTGTAAATCATGAAATTACCTTTAATAAATAAATATCAGGTTGTACTCATGTAGGAAAAGTTCAATACGGGTGTGTTAATGTAACTGCGCGCAATCTGGAGTTAAATGGAAATACCCTTTCAGGCATATAAATTACTGGCAGACTGTGCATGCACCACGTGTTGAGGTACCTTTGCTATGCTGATTGCAGCAAGGATTTGACCACAAAGTGATTGACATGCTTAAATTTATAGAACCACCAATTGATCTGCACTGAAAGGAAACAGGGGGATGTTTCACAGAGATGGGAGTGCTGCTGGAAAGGCTTGGTATCCTGAAAGACACACTGACTGGTCTTTGTTCTGCAGCCCAACCCTAGTGGTGGTGTGCCTATGTGGGGAGCAGGACACCATTATAGCAGGAGACCGTACCCCAATTGGGCTCTGCAGTGCCAATGTTGGTGGGCTCACCAGTCAGGATGCTCTGTCACATGGAAGGGAGAGACTGCAGCACTTGTGGTACCTGCTCAGTGTTCAGCTGGTTCATGCTCACACTGCATTTCTCCAGGGGGACCGAGATATATATGGGTGATCTGTGCTGCTGTTCAGATGAGGGCGGGGAGGGTTCCATCACTGTGTTCACAAGAAACAAATCCACAGGGGCAGCAGGGAAGACAGAGAAAATAAAGAAAAGCGAAGACACAGAGGAGAGGACTGACCTTAACCCCTTCCCGACATTGCCTTTTATGTTAATTTTTTTTTTTTTCCTCCTTGCGTTCAAATAAGCGTAACTTTTTTAATTTTCCGGCTATATAGACACATGAGGGCTTTTTTTTTGCGGGACAAGTTGTACTTTGTAATGGTACCATTTACTATACCGTATAATATTCTGGGGAATCAGGAAATACTTCAATGTGGGGTAAAAAAAAAAAAAAACGCCATTCCACAATTTTGCGCTGGTTACGGTTTTTTTGGAGTTCATAGTTCGTTTAAAATGATGGGTTATCTTTATTCTATGGGTCGTTACGATTCTGGTGATACCAAACTTATATAGTTTTCGTTATGTTTTACCACTAAAAAAAAAAATCGCAACTTTTACGGTTTTTCTAATTTGCGTCGCGTCGCCATGTTCTGCGGCTTATTACTTTTTTATTTTTCCACCTACGGACCTGGGTGAGGGCTCATTTTTTGCGGGCTGAAGTGTACTTTTTAATTAATTTAATTATGGGATATGGGCGACTTTCTGATCTCTTTTAGTTATTTTTTTTTGGGTACGCGATGCGACCAAAAAACGTAGTTTTGGCGTTTGGAATTATTTTCCGTTTACGCCTTTAACCGTGCGGGATAACTAATGTTATATTTTAATAGATCGGACTTTTAGGAACGCGGCGATATCAAATATGTTTATTTTTTTTATTTTTTATTTATTTTTATTTGTGAAATGGGGAAAGGGGGGTGATTTGAACTTTTAATATTTTTTTATTTTTTTTTTATTTTTAAACTTTTTTTTTTTTTTTTTTTACTTTTACTACAAGGCCCCCTAGTGTACTTGACCACTAGGGGGCGCGATCGCCTGTACTAGGTTCAGCCATAGAGCTCTATGGCTGAACGTAGTGATTTTCAGCACTTTCTATTACATCCTGCCTCAGGCAGGATGTAATAGGAATACTGACACGGCCAGCACAGGGGTCTACATTAGACCCCTGGCTACCATGGCAACCGATCGGCACCCTCCGATCTCGCCGCGGGGGGCCCCGATCGGCGCCGGAGGGGGGCGCCCCCCCTCCGATCAGCTATTTAAGCACTGCGGTCGCTTTGCCCGCGGTGCTTAAAGGGTTAAACGGCCACGATCGGCGAACTCGCCGCTCGTGGCCGTGAGAGCAGGGACCTGGCTGTAATATACAGCCATTACCTGCTCTCTTTCAAGCCAGCTCACTCCGTGAGCTGGCTTGATTCCCCCTCAACCGACATATGACGTAAATGTACGTCATATGTCGGGAAGGGGTTAATATGTATTTTTGAGAAGGGGAGACACAATGCTGTATTGAGCATTTTAAAATGCTGTGTGGTTTGATTCAAACCTATTTTACCAGCAAATACACTTAGTCGTGCTGTAGGATGACTTGCAGGCTTGCCTAGGTGTGTATTGTGTTCCTTCCACTCTTCTGTCCCAGCCTCCCCTGCCTCATGTGCCTAGTGGGAAATCAACCACATGATGGGGTATCACACACACACACACACACACACACACACACACAATCATGCACACTCACACATACTGAATAACACACTCACACACACACCACTGCTGCAGGAGTTTAGATATTGATGCTGGAAAAATGAGTAATAACAGACTAATTAAGAAACTTGGAAAACTTTGAATTGCTTAATTAGTCCTCAGAGCTTTGAGTGCCTCTGGGGTGCCAGAGCAAGACCTGGTTATATTTCCTAAAACTGATAATCAAACTCAATCTACAGTAGTATGGCGTGAAAAATATGCAGTGATTACTATGGAAATCATTGCTTCTCATTTCAGCCCTGCAACTGAATAGCAAAACCATGCAACTGTGGGGAAAATAAACATGCAATTGAATTACCCCTGTATGTGCTTATTAACAGTGATCGCTAAAATAGGGTTAAAAAATCTCCTTTTGTGAATGCTCAGACAGTACGGTGTTATAGTGCTTTAGACTGTTGTCTTTTCCTACAGTAGTCCTCCTAGGCTTTGGAAAATAGCATGTATTGACAAATGTTTACCAATAAAACCATACAACTCCAACATAGCTGGAAGTATAGTTTATGCAAACTTAGCAATAAAGAATTGTTTAAATAGTTTAGAGTGACATAACAATAAAATTAGCTTAAGGGCACATAATAGGGAAAATCTGAGACACATTCATAGACATAGAAAATGAATATGACTGAATTAATTATCTAGGCATATTTTACACATGATAATAGTCCATGCAGGAATAAAGGGCCTGTTTCTGGACTCCTGCAAGCTATACCACCCCATGTGTCCCAACTGTCCCAGGACAGATCCATATTTTTGGGACTCCCTACGTCCTACCCATGGACAACAGAGAAGGGGGGCCGGGGTTGGGAGACACTCCTGTCACTTTCTGCTCTAGGTGAATAGATAGTTTGGGCATGCACACAGCATATATTCATGGAACCAGGGAGGCCAGTGATGAAAGTGGGGGCATTTCCGCAAACCCCTGCCCCATTTTTGCAGACCATGCCCTTTTCAGGAGCAAATGGCTGCCACCACGCATGCAAGTCCGACTGCACACACTTAAAAAGTTTTCACCGACTTTTATTTCTGAAGGGGAGAAATATGTAGGGGGCTTAAAAATATTTGGGCAAAACTATCACATAACTGCATAAGTTGTCATTGTTTATGAAATATGATAAATAAAATAAAGCATATCTAGACAAAATGCCAGTGAAACAGTATCACAGAGAGAATGAAATTGCTGAAGTTTAAGGAATCGGGAACCAGTAACTTCAACCTGCAGAAATAATTGCAATTCAGTGGATCATAGGACTACTAAAGTTCATAGGTAATCCAGTAGTGATATAGACAAGGACAAGTTTGGTACACACAGGTAAGAGTGGCATGAGTTCAGCTGCGTACATACTGTATCAGCATGACATTGCAGGTGGCAGGACCTGGCCAGAGAGCTACCATTGGATACACACTTGTTGATGCTGGGAGCTACTGACCGATGTCAGTGGCAGCATGGCCCTCATTAGTGGTGTCCTCCAGCTGAGGTGCACACAGTGGAAGAAGGCGCTGATGATGCTCGGGATTGTGCATCATCAGCGACATACTGTGGTGTGTACACACTGGATGATTTGAATATTTTTTCACTGTGACCTTCTGGAATTAACAAAATCATTAAAAAAATAAATGATCTAACATGTACCCAACTTAACCGAGTGAGTTCATGTTACAAACCACTACAAGAGTTTAACTAGCTCATTGGATTAAGAAGAGGAAAAGACAATTGTGTGATTAGAAAACCCTGGGAATAATAAATTGAGTTTTAAAAATACAACTGTGTGTAGTTGTATCAGGGAGAGATGTATAACATTGTGGAGAGAGATACATAGGGGCAGATGTATTAAGCCTTAACAGGAGATAAATGCAAGGGTGATAAGGAGAGATAAACGTCCAGCCAATCACCTGCCAACTGCCATGTTACAGGCTGTGTTTGAAAAAAGTCAGTAAGGAGCTGATTGGCTGGACGTTTATCTCTCCTTATCACACTTGAATTTATCTCTTGTTAAGGCTTAATACATCTGCCCCATTATTAGCTACTCCCAATCACAGCCTGTAAACTGGCAGTTATAAACTGATTTGCTGGTAGTCAGTCTTTCTCCAAGGTTTGATACAACTCCCCTTATATGATAAACAAGAGTCAGGTGATCCGTGAACAAAGGTTCAAGACCTCAGATGGCTATCAGCCACTGCCCAATGGCAGAGACAGATTTGATTATGAAACCTACTGCAGCAAAACAAGAGACCAATGTTGCTGGTACATTAATACTCTGTATAACCTATTACCTTTATTGGTTCAGCCATTGCTTTGTGTGGATTAAAGGGGTATGTTTAATCCAATTGTCCTTCCTTAGCAATATATATACGATAATTTATAAGAAGCCCTCTGCTTGTAAAAATAACCATTACATTATAATTACTGTACTCAAAACATAATTAATTTTCTGTGAAATTTTCTTCAAATACGCAGTTATTACTTAATACACTGTGCAGTAGCCCAGAGCTATTTCTTTGGATGAAACATATTTTCCTTTTGGTAACTAGTAGATTTAATTCTAGATATAAATGCCATTATTGTGTATTTAGTTCTTAGCAACTGTTTATTTATTTCAATGACTAAATATAGTTTCTATATGTATCTTAAGGAAAATGTTCACTTTAAAAAAATAATATATTTCAATATCTGTTTCGGGGGGGGGGGGGGGAATTCAGACCTGCTCACTAGGCTCCATATATTCACTCCCTAACGAGCAGTTAAATGCCGCACTGACACCCCGCTGTCCCTCCGAACACAAGCCATCCCACCGCCCGAATCCCATCGCTTCCATATGAGCGGATGTGTACGCTTACAGATCCTCTGACATGCAGCCGCACAGATGAGTGGTCGCTCACCATCGAATGATTTTTCCTCTGTTTGTTTGTTCTGAAAAGTATCCAGGACTTACTGTTCAGATGAACGCTTCAGCCGAATCGGGGGCAGGCACTGACATCATGTGACTTAATTCGCCAGCATTAAGCAGGCAGTGGCACGCCTGCATTCTTAAGGGCCCACCCAGCATTACTATGGGCGCACCTGCATTCTGACAGGCCCACCCAGCATTTCTATTGGCATGCCAACCCTTTTTGTGGGCATTCCCATGAAGCGTTGGGCGGGCCCATTGAAACGCCCCCTGTCTGTCACTCATGCAGCGAGAGCCCCGGTGAATCAAATCACGCATCCGCAAACCCCCACCATCGGAGATGGGGATGAATCTGCCCCTTGGTTAGCAGATGGTCATAAAGAATTTACTTTTAAAGTTCTTTAGGAGGCATTTGGTAACCTTTAGAACCCTATAATTTCATGGGGACCTCCACATTTTTGTTTAGAACTAACCATGCAATACAAATGAGCAAACACTTAAAAACAGTCCGATGTATAAAGTGGCATTGAATGCAGCAGAACAGCATTTTATCTCAAATCTTTTAAGGATAGACCTGTAGAAAATTGTTTGGTTGTTTCCCCACTCTGCAATGCGGGCTAGCGTGAAGAAGTCATACGGCTGTAATAGCCGCGGCCATGCGGGGTGCTGGCCTGACTCTGAGTTTTTTTCCCAAAGGGCAGTCCTTTACAAGGCATGGTTTTGCCTCGTAAGTGATTGCCCCTTTAAAAACCTCCGAGTTCGGCCAGCATCCTCAATGGCTGCTGAAATCACTGGCTATTATATTTACAACCTACAATCTGAATGTCGCAGACTATTAGATACTGCTCAATATGTTCATGTTTGATAATGAAGACATTGTTAATATGATTTAAATAAAATTTGAATTAAGATGGCATTGTTCCATAGATATACTGTCAAAGAGGTTTATCTTGGCCACCTGTGACCTGACCATGTACACAGGAAGATTACGAGAGTTTAGGCCTCTCATAATGTGCCCCTGTGTACAGGTCCTCGTGCGCCCCCTTATCTCTGTCAGTGGTCACAGCACTGTAGATTCTGGTGGTGTTAGTCTACTCTGCATGTGAGAATCACTACAAAAAATACCACTGCACCTTTTTCCTAGTGTTTGCTTTACCAGTACTGGCCGCCACAGGACTCTGGAAGGCTAAGTATAATTATATGGGTGCTGGGTATACACCCTGTACCCATTATACGTATGCCAATGCATGTACAACAGTGTACTATGTGCTATAAACACATCTTCCATTTTCCTCCAGCTGCTATATTGTGAAGAACAAGATCTAACTGTAATGTCTCATCCCCATAAAGATTAGATGCTAGAGGTGCTGATTGGTCAGTCTAGACAGTGATAGCAAAAGCAGAAGAAAAACAGAAGTCAGAACCCAGAGGTAGAAGAAGAAGACAGAACTGAAGTAGTATGTACTCGTAGTATGTTAGAATGGAAGAATATAAAACCTACAGTATGTATATCTACTAAGAGAATAATAGTATTACAATTCTATATGTAACCTGTGTATGGCAATGGCATTTATTGATAACATTGAAGTTGCTGTTTCATTCTCCAGCACCTTACAATCAGTAGCTGGTGTCTCCCAGAAGATAACACCTGCAGGCAAAGTTGCTATAAGAAATTGGAGGTCCCTGGACTTAAAAGTAAGACAAATATATTCAGACTCCCTGGACTTAAAAGTAAGACAAATATATTCAGACTCCATATACTGTAATAAAGTATGCCATTGCATGCCCTTACAAAATTATCTTCCACCCTTCCCTTCTTGTCAGCGGCGCAGTCTATAGCTGGGTATACATTAGTAGATATGTCTGCAGATGGATCAGGCAGCGTGTTCATTATACTTGCTGCCAGATCTGTCGGGACTGACATCCCATATATAATGTGTGACACCTGTCTCCTTTGTTTGAAAATTGTGTGCTTTCATTTAAGCTACATGCCCCTTGTATATTTATTTAAGTTGTGCTACCTGAACCCCATAATTTCTATATTTAAGATGTAAGTTATCACTATATAACTTGTACCCCTATCCCTATAAATAATATATATTTACTTAAGCTATGACCCCCCACCTACCTCCACCAACCTTGCTCCTCCGCTGCCTTTTCCAAGCCCAGAGTTAAAGAGATTAATCCATTTTTAGCCAGCAGCAGCACGGTCCTCCAGCAGCACTTCCTGTTTCCATAGTGTCAGTGAGGTCAGGAGTTCAGCTGCTGGAGACCAGCATGCAGAGGAGAGATTCACCTATGCAGAGACTCCAACTGATTCTGAATCACTGTCACGACTATGAAGGCTGTTCATATACTTCCTAAGCAACCTTTATACAGTACACACAATAAAGAGAGCTGCAGCCACCTGATCACTGCTAGCCACAGTGAATGGGACACAGTGCTATGCAGCCGCGGGGTGTGTCTATTGCTTAAGCATTCAGGCAGCTCCTGTCTGCCTGTCAGTGCAGCAGCATCCCAGCGCACCTCCCCAGACTCTGCAGTCGCCGGATCCCTCAAGCTGCCGCTGACAGGTATCAGGCAACCCACGGCTCAGTGGTGATAAGAGAAGGGGGCCGACACTTTGCCATAGAGTGGACCAGTCACTTCCTTCTCTATTAGAGTGGCAAGGCCTGGGACAGATGTACCCATAGTACCCCTCTTATGGAGACCCTTCATGCAGGCACTATGTTTTCTAGGTTATTTATACCCCTTTTCACATCGCACCTCAAGCCCAGGTTATTGCTGAGTTGTTGCCAGGTCGACTTGTGTCGAGGTGCTGTTTGAAAGCACCAAACCTTATACTGTAACTCAGGACGATCAACGATGCAACTCGACCTGGAATATAGTGTAAGAAGGTTTTAATGTGAAAGTCCCTATAGATTGTAAGCTTGTGAGCAGGGTCCTCCTACCTCCATGTCGGTTTGTATCTACCCAGTTTGTTTAATCACTGTTGTTTCCAATTGTAAAGTGCAACAGAATATGCTGCGCTCGCTATATAAGAAACTGTAAATAAATAAATAAGCCTCAATCCAGGGTCCGACCGGCAAATGTGATGTGAAAGTGGTATTAAAGAAACAGGATAAAATAACTTATATAATAATTATGATACGGATTATGTCTGCTGCAAGGGTAAAACACTTTGACTACTGTGTATCTAAACTGATAGCATTGGCCACATTTATGGCACTATGTAGTGGAGTAGCAATAGCCCCCATAGTGACTTGGAGGTTCTGGGTTACTTGTGTTCAATAAGAGTCTGTGAGGGCTTTTGCTACTACTGGTACCTCGTTGTCAGTTGGATCCCCCACCTTCCATCCTCCATCTGCTGCTGCTGGAGCCTGACATGTCTACCTCCTATTGTAAATGGCACTGCAAAATGGTCACTGCTCTACAGTGTTTGATTATTATGTTTGCTAGAGGAGGCAGCCATTTTGGGAAGGACATTTTTAATGGGGCTAGAGGTGACAGACACCAGTAGTGCTGAATGGTGGCTGGGGGCCAGAGAGAGGGGGGTTACCCTGATAAAGACTAGAGCAGGTACCATGGGGGAAGTGTGTCTGAATGTTTTTCAGATGGAGGGGCACATTTTTTTTTATTTACTCCACTGTCACAATGTCATGTACAAAATACAGTAAAAACGTTTTAAAATAAAAGTATGCATTCTCACTTTTATAAAAGCTCTTCCAGCTCTGCATTACAATACTAGAATATTCTTTATTGTTTTGTATTATGAACACTTTATTGTACAGTGTATTGAGTAGTTGCTTGGCAATATACAGTATATGCTACAAGTCTTTCTTTTTAAAAGATAAATTATTTACAGACGTGAAATTCTTTATTTTATAAACTACTATTGCTAATACTATCATGGTAATGTTATATACAGTATATTTCTATTTATTTGGTTACATAATGTGCATTATGTATTAAAAGGCAACATAAACTACAATGGTTGCCCTTTAATTTGCTATTCAGGAAGAAGATTATTGACATGAAGCCAATGTTTGTGGGTGTCACCCAGCCATTTTCTGGGAGTGTCAGGGAAAATGCACTTGTACGCAAGCATTTTCAGGGAGGGTGTGTGACGTCAGCTCAGGCCCCAATCAGCCTGTTTCTAGCACACTGGCTTAGTAGGTCCTGGGCTACGCACAGACTGCACACACTGAAAAAATCATTTGATGGTGAGTGGATTTGTAACTCATTACAGGCCTGTGATTTTTTTCGCAAGCTTTTCACAGGCAGGGCAGCATTTACTGCTGGGTGGCGGCTAGCTGATCTCAGGACTCTACTAATTAGCGGCCCAGCGATCAGGTCTAAATAACCCACTAAAACTAATATATACATTTTTATTTTTAGGTATCATAACATTTAAGTCTCAGCTACTGTATCAAAGTCCATATTTCTTCTGGGGGTTTGGGAGCCTGAAGCTGTTACCTTAAAATTTCCATTCTACAACAGTGTGTGTCTGCAAGTGGTATTCAATGTCATATTGGTATTTAGCCTTTCTCTTGCATTTCCTTTGTCTGCCTGAGTACCAGTGTAAACATTCATACCCCATTCACACTGAACATCAAATTACCAGGGCAAGCAGTTCCACCCAGTAATTTGTTCAGTGTGAAAAACAACCTGGGTCTTAAATCCCGGGTCGCCAACCCTACTCTTTAGCAGGGTTGGCAACCCAGGATTTGCAATACTTTTCACACTGAAGAAATACAGAAAATTACTGGTTGACATTTTTAACCCAGTTTTTGGCTGCCCAATGTGAAAGGGGGTCAGACTGCACCCGGCAAGGTAACACGGCGCTCAAAATGCTGGGTAATTGCAGTGTTGCATGTCTGAAAGTGGTATCAAAGAGAATTTGAAAGGGGGGGGGGGGGATGTGTATTTTCCATCAGACCTAGCTATGCCTCTGTTACCAGTGGTAAGGAATAATCTCAGAGTAGCTACTGCACACCAACCTGCTTGTAGAAATGTAATGGGGGATGTGGTGAGGAACATTTTCTACTATACTACATTTCACAAATACTTTCTGGGAGGATGAGGTTGTTAGCGCCAACATCTTTGTAGAACAACTATAACCTCTAAAACATTGAAAATATCCAGTGGCGCCGGAACGGGGGGGGGCGAGGGGGCAGCTTGCCCCCCCCCAAAATTACTGAGGCGCTAAAGTACCGTTCAGGGCCGTTTCTAGAGGCGGACAAGCCGTGCAGCAGCCCGGTGCGCTGCACGGCTTGTCCGCCTCTGTTAAACAGCCAGGGCGCCCGGCAATGTTCCCTGAAAGGTGTGCGCACAAACATTTTAATTGTGCGCACTACTGTCCGCCGCCCGCCGCTCACTCCCCTGTCAGTGCAGTGGAGCCTGGAGCCGGGAACCAGCCAGCGCCGTGTGCTCTGCCTCTGGGTATAAACTATAAAGTGCTGCGCCGGCGTCTGACGTCAGACGGAGACGCTGGCGCCGCACAGCGCGCAGAAAGAGCTACACTCAGGACGGAGCCTGCCCGCATGCCTGCCCACCTTCCTAACCCAGTGCCCACCACATAACTTAAGGCAGTGGCACAGACAGAGCCCTACCACCCCAGACGGTATGTTTAGAAAGAAACTCGCCCCCTGAAAATGTTGCACACTGACTATATATTATATATATATATATATATATATATAACAAGTGGTTTCTCTGAAGCAGAGACACAGGCACTTGCCACTTTATCCAAAAATAACTCAGATTTTCGGTAAAAAACAGATAAGGTTTATTACTCATATAAGCCAGCAGGTCAAAGATTATAGCATCACCAAACTCCGACGTTTCGGTCCTTCACAATGGACCTTTATCAAGGAGCGTTTTTAGGTGAGATAAACAGTACAGCAAAGCCATAGGAGCTGCATGCAAACCAGCATGCATCTGCTCCATGCTGGTTTGCATGCAGCTCCTATGGCTTTGCTGTACTGTTTATCTCACCTAAAAACGCTCCTTGATAAAGGTCCATTGTGAAGGACCGAAACGTCGGAGTTTGGTGATGCTATAATCTTTGACCTGCTGGCTTATATGAGTAATAAACCTTATCTGTTTTTTACCGAAAATCTGAGTTATTTTTGGATAAAGTGGCGAGTGCCTGTGTCTCTGCTTCAGAGAAACCACTTGTTATAAATTGGAGTTCGGAGTACACTCTGCACCCCTTCACAGGACACCCCACCGCTGACTGATTTCCTCCACAGTGAGAGTGCGGTCTACAACCTAACATTATATATATATATATATATAGTCAGTGTGCAACATTTTCAGGTGTACATATGTGTGTATATATATATATATATATATATATATATATACATACATATGTGTATATATATATATATATATGTATGTATATAAACAGGGGGTAACATATAGCAATTTAGGGGGCGCCAAAATGAGATCATATCTTGCCCCCCCCAACCTAAAAACGTTCCAGCGCCCCTGAAAATATCCCCTCACTAAAATAATTAATGAAAGGCATAAATGAAGCTCCAAAGAGAGGTGGTCCTAAACTAGTAGAAGGCGTAATGTTTATTAGTTCACAATCTGTATTTTCATGTAAAATGTATTAATCTCTACAACATTAGTGATATTGATACCCAAGCATCACCTGTGCCCATCACACATTTGTTTTAAAATCATACAATTAATAACAGCCATAGGTTCCAAATAATTTCTCATCTATTCTTTGAGGTTTATGAGGATGGTATGATTGAAACAAATCATTTACAATACATCCTGATCTGAAAGGGAGTCTCTGACCACCTAAGATCTGAAGACACAGTTGTGTTGAGCCTTTAAAGTCACTGGTTCCAATTTAATTGGGTCTCAAAGCTACTGAACCTTTCTTTGGTCTGTGCCAACCAGTCTGAGAATATAACCTCACCTCATTTTCACACACTGCCATCTTTGAAAGTAATCTTTACTCCAGCAAGACTCATGTGATAAATTTTATTTAAGGCTTTTGTTAATTGTGTTCTCGGTAAATTAATAACACATGGATAATTTCCTATGTATCTTGTCAGCCAGAAGATTGTCGATTTCGTATAGAGTGATTGTGGTGTATCTCAACCTATATGGTGCAAAAAGTAATGAGGACATATCTGTAGGTAAAGGTATCTAGATATATGTGCGGTACCTACTGTAGGTAAACTATATATGCAGTATTTAGTTGTTTGTGCAAATCTTGTCTGGATTCCCATTCCACAGCATATGCTTTTAAAATATTTCATTTTCTAGATATACTGTAAATAGTAAGTATAAATGATTAGTTCATCATAAATGATTAAATCTTTTGAAATGGAAAGACCAGGTTTCGCCTTAGAGTAGAAATATTTGTCAGTATTCATATTTGTTTCCTATTACTGGTACCAACAGTTGTCCTGCAGTTAGCGTAAAGGTAATGTAAGAAATGTACATTTGAACTCCATAAAGGAACTGGAGGCATGCCTGGGGCATATATTAGAAGCGCAGAAATAAAAATTCATTGAGCAGTGCAGCATATGTTTACAAGAGCACCATCAAAGAACATACACTTAAACACTTCTGCCTGTAAATTAAACAGAAAGCAGCCACTTTGTCAATTACAGAAGAGGTGCAATTGATATTAACCCAAACAAATTACGTTTTAATTTATAATTAACTTTCAGAATGTGCTTACATTAATAAATATAGTGAATCTTTTACCAGCTTGAAACACTAGTCATTTATATCAGTTTGGAGTCAGAAAGGGGCAACCAGTTTTAGCTCCCTTGAGGTTTGCTTGAGCGGCATGTCATTTCAGGTGGAGGCTGGATGGCCAACAGGTTTTAGATAAGTTAGCTGCACATGGAACTGTAAAGTGGAACCTTATAGACACGGAGAACAAAATACATTAATGACTTAATATTAAAACACAATGACACCAATAATGTGATTAAATTCACATTTGAAACCTCTAGTGAAGAGGTCCATTTCTTGGATGTCAAAGTCTCCCTTAATACAGGCAGCATCTATACCAGTGTTTATACAAAAACCACTGATTGTAATACTATGTTATCTCCTATCGTAATACTATGTTATCTCCTACTAGTTGTCACCCTCGCAGCCTTGTGATGTCTTTACCATACTCACAAATGCTGCACTACTACCGTATTAACAGTGATCGTGTAAATTGTGAACTTCAAATTGATGCCCTTATAGAAAAATTCTTGCAACGTGGCTTCAACCACCAAGATCTGTTATCTTGCAAACATAAGGTGTTACAATTGAACCGTGAGTCATTACTTCAATCTAGACCGAAAGACAAAAGCATGTCTAAAATCATGCCCTGGGTCAATCGCTATAATGTGGCCTCTGCCGACACAACAACTTTGGTCAAAACAAATTGGCCCTTGATTAAAAGTGATTCATCTCTACCTCTTGGTGAGCACCGGGTGATGCCATGCTACTCCAAAGGCCTTAGTCTCAAAGACATTTTAGTTAAAACTAACACGACCTTTGATCCTGAACCCCCTATCGTGACATGGCTAGGTGCCAATAAGAAAAAAGGCTGCTTTAGGTGTGCTTGCACCACCTGTCAATTTCTCCTGCCTGGGGATTCTTTTAATCACCCTCATACCGGCCAGATGTTCAAAATACGTCATAATTTTACCTGCAATTTCTCTTTTGTTATTTATCAATTAATTTGCCCCTGTAGTTTGTCTTATATAGGCAAAACTATTAGAAAATTTAAAGAGAGGATGACTATGCACAGTTGCACTATTCGCCAGGCCTTGGCCTCTGGTGCTAGCGAACATCCTGTAGCCAGACATTTTGTGGAGCATCATCATCCGTTACACAGTCTGAGGTATAGGATGATTGATTGGGTGCCACCCAATATCCGTGGTGGTGATCGTGGTACCCAACTATTACGCTGTGAAGCTCGGTGGATACACCGTCTTGGTACTATTGCGCCGAAAGGCCTGAATGAACAAATTTATTTTGCTGCCTTCCGTTGATGTTGCTAGGTCTCATGCTATACTGTTTTATTTCATACGTCTTTTACGATTACGCTCCTGCAGAGCATGATAACTTTATCTAGTCACTGTGTCTTTAAATTTGACTAGCTATTATGCTGCTATATATATGTGTACTACAATGTTTATATTTGCTCTGCCATTGCTATGTAATGCCCTGAGAAGTGAGTCTGAGATTGCTTTCAGATATTTTCGTATATTCACTAGCTGAATGTGTGACGTCATCATGCTGCGTCCCGTGGGTGGTTCTCCCATCTCCCGGCGTCTCAGCCTCACTTCCCTGGTTTCAATGTGCTATAAAGGTATGTTCTATGTTTTATTCTTTGTAACCTGACGACAATTTGACTAATAAATTGAAACGTTGCTGCTTTAAACCAGCTGGCAATCTTTTGCTTATTGTAAAATAGCCACGAGTGCCCCACCGCAAGTCTTCTATCTCTCTCTCTCTCTCTCTCTCTATATATATATATATATATATATATATATATATACAGTGGTCGAAGTGGAAATTTTGAAGTGGGGGTATGGAAAATTTGAAGTGGGGGTATGGAAAAGTAAAGAGTGAATATAGTGCGCACCTTCGGACACCCCCCTGTCCATCAACGTCCCCTGCCAGACTGCCCCGTTGTACAGGGGTATTACAAAAGCACAATATGTGCTGCTGAGTGATCAGAGAGCATCCTGAGGGGGAAAAAAAACTTTTTTTTTTATCTTCAGATTAAAGTGGGGGTATGCCATACCCCCGTATACCGCCCCACTTCGACCACTGTATATATATATATATATATATATATATATATATAGCACTTACCCCCCTTGGTTGTAGAAGGATAGGAACCGGCACACGGGTGGATGGTGAAGAAAAGTTGATTTATTGTACAAACATGATTGCACACAACAACAGCTGTACACCTGACAGCTGTTTCAACCGAAATAAATGGTTTTCATCTGATGAAAACCATTTATTTCGGTTGAAACAGCTGTCAGGTGTACAGCTGTCGTTGTGTGCAATCATGTTTGTACAATAAATCAACTTTTCTTCAACATCCACCCGTGTGCCGGTTCCTATCCTTCTACAACCAAGGGGGGTAAGTGCTTTTCATGTTCTAAAACTTTATGTCCCTGGCACCGGGACTTTTTATATTTAGAGTGCCATCCTGCAAACCAAAAGTGTGTATATATATATATATATATATATATATATATATATATATATATATATATATATCTCCACACCTGGACTGACACTCCCCTTCAATAGATCAGTGTCGCTGTTTGCCTTTGCTGTAGAATATACAAAACAAGGTTCCGATTCCCCACAGGTAGCTGGAACAAACACGTCACTGCAGCCTTCTCACAGAATGGATTTGCTTTCTTAGACCTCGACGGGCCGTTTCGGGGTAACACCCAGTTTTCAAGAGGATACAAAACCCGCTTACACCCGTTCCCATAGCAACTGGACCGTCCGACTGCGGGCTTGGGCAGTGGCAGTAGGTTTGACGTTGAGCCACGGATACCTGTACAAAAATCAAATAACAAACTACAGAAAATACATTTAAATATATACAAGACGCACAATATAAAAATGGACATAGAGGAACCACCCAAGCAGCTGCTTTCATCTGGAGACACTACTTTCCTGTATCACGGACTGTTTTACCCATTTGGAAGCAATATATTTCTAAAATGCTGCCTTAAAGCGATACTCACCAATAAGTGGACTATCCTTGCATGCGCGATTTGATGTATCCTCTGATCCAGATCACCCCAAGGGACAAAAACGCATAGGGTTATATCTGTGAAATCCTCATTGTGAACATCACTTGATGTTGGATCTTCATATTTTATTGTCTTCTGGATTGTAAAATTATTTCGAACTGTAAATTGATGATCCAATGTATTGAATAAAAAACTACTTTTTAAAAATCTGCTTTAATATAGAGGTGAAAAAAACTACTGAGGGCGAATATCTACAGTAGGAGCAAGTTTCATCTTTGCTCCTTTGGGCAGGGCTAGCCATGGCTAGCCATGGCTAATCTATTGTTCTCAACTGCAATACAATACGTATTGCAGCTGAGAACAATAGAATAGCCATGGCTAGCCATGGCCAAAGGAGCAAAGATGAAACTTGCTCCTACTGTATTCCTTTTTCTTTCCATGTTTATCTCTTGTGCCTCTAGTAACAGCTAAACAGCTAGGCATTATAGAAGTGCCGCCCCACCATTAGCGCAGTAAAAGGTCACATCTCTTTTTATCTATCTCTCTATCATAGGGCCTTATTTTGGTTCATTCTTTCTGACAAAATCCTTCTTAGATGGACAAAACCATGTGCACTGCAGGGGGGGCAGATGTAACATGTGCAGAGAGAATTAGATTTGGGTGAGTAATTTTGTTTCTGTGCAGGGAAAATACTGACTGCTTTATTTTTACACTGCAATATAGATCTCACTTTGAAGTAAAACCCCACCCAAATCTAATTCTCTCTGCACAAGTAACACCTGCCCCACCTGCAGTGCACATGGTTTTGCCCATCTAAGAAGGATTTTGTCAGAAAGAATGAACCAAAATAAGGCCCTATCTCTCTCTCTCTCTCTCTCTCTCTCTCTCTCTCTCTCTCTCTCTCTCTCTCTCTCTCTCTCTCTCTCTCTCTCTCTCTCTCTCTCTCTCTCTCTCTCTCTCTCTCTCTCTCTCTCTATATATATATATATATATATATATATATATATATATATATATATATATATATATATATAGTGTATAAAACACTGTAATGTCCAATACAAACTAATTAATACATCAATAAAAACCTCACTAATGCATACTTAATAGTCCACATGGTTTAAATGTAGGTCTTTCCGGGAATCGCTCCAGTCCAGTTTCTTGTGCTCTTTAGATAATACAAATTGCATCTCATCACTTCCGTTTCTGACTGGTGACCCGCATCTGTCACACGATAGTGGTGAATTGGGTCAAAAATTGCAAATTTCTCATCTTTGCCTTAGTCATAGGAAAGTAGATCAGAAACAAGGCTCCAAAGAAGGTTAAGCAATAATGATATACATTTTATAAAATAAAAAAGGAAAATATATTGTTTCTTTACATAATTATGTTAGATAGCTCACAGCTATGAAGCATATAAATAGGATTTTTCAATTTCCCAAAAGGCAAAAATCTTTAATAAGATATGTAGAAGTTGGATTTTAGCCTCAATTTCTTGTCACTGTCCCAGGTTGGGATGTGAATTTCACATTCGGTGACCACTAGGGAGTGAGGGAGGTGCTATTTGGATTTTAGTTCCTGGAAAAAAAGCATTTACTATACAATAATAAAAGTGTTTGTTGAATATATAATATCGTGCAATTTACCACAATCCTCTCATAATAAAGCATAACAACTTACATTATCATGAGAAATAGTAACCTTTATTTATTGTTATTTTAACGCATCCAGATTCCCATATTACTGTACACAAACCTAACAAATTCCCCATAAATGTTTTTTATACTTTGTTTTATACTGCAATTTCCTGAGCATGCCGGTAATTTAGAGAAAGTATGTTTTGTCTGTGGCTGTCAAGTTTGATTCTTGTATTACACTTAGAGTATGATTGTCCCTGAGCATTTTTATGCTTATATAATAATGAAAGACAGATTACATTTTACCTATGTACTATTTTAAAAGCATATGGTTGTTTAGTGCCAAAGGGAGAATATTACAGTGTAGTAGTTTAGATTGATGCACTTATTTACTTCTTACAACAGTTTACTGTTTTGTATATAATGTAAAAAAAAAATAGTTTTTTTTTTTTGCATCCAACTTCTTTACTGTAAATAATTTACAGAAAAAGGAGAGCTACGGTAGTTTTGTGCCACATTTATAGTATACTGTGCAACATGGGTACATTTAAAAAAATGAATTATGTATAATGTGTAGCATACATTTTATTAAACATGGCACTTTCAAGTTACCTGGGTCTGCAACAAATAGGCAGAGGGTAAATGGAGCCTCACCTCAGTTGTGCAATAAATTCATTTACCTGAGCTCTGGTATTGTAATTTGGTTTGTCTATGTCTGAGCTAATTTTCTAGATATTAGGTCTCTTATTCCTGTTATTACATGGATATTTGAAATGGATTATGGTGCATATATATTAATATATTATTTTTGGGGCAGTACAGATGGCGTACTGGTTAGCATTACTGCCTCACAGCGCTTAGGTCATGGGTTCAATTCCCACCATGGCTCTAACTGTGCAGAGTTTGTATATTCTCCCCGTACTTGTGTGGGTTTCCTCCTGGTACTCCGGTTTCCTCCCACAATCCAAAAATATACTGGTAGGCTAATTGTCTCCCAACGAATTCACCCTTGAATGTCTGTGTGTACGTGGTACGGAACATAGATTGTTAGCTCCACTGGGGCAGGGACTGATGTGAATGTACTCTGTAAAGCGCTGCGGAATATGTATGACCTATATAAGAAACTGTTAATAGTAATAATAATACATTTTGTACCTCTGTTAATTAAAATTCCTTATCTCCACATACTGTATGTTAGGATTTAGAGGATACCAGCAAACCTAAACCCTGACTCTGTTGCCTCTAGCCGTGGTCGGCAGACGCGTGCGTTGCTAGGCTTCACCTATAGCAGCCGCATTTGACGGAGCTGGTTATGCCGGCTCCGCCCCGATGCTGCCAGGTCTTTTTGGTAATACAACGCATCCACTGAGGTGGGGAGATGGCAAGAGGTGAAACTAACTAATGACCCACACAGGACAGGGTACCCCCAGAGTCTCCAGGGGAGCAACAATGCTCAAAAGTTGACACACTAATACAAATGACAGGTGTAACAATACACAAGATGATACTGTAATAAATGGGATAATAATTGCTGAAATGCAATAATACACAAGGTGACTCCGGAAAGATAAATATAGAAAACAAGTATCCCCTGACTTAACTGAGAAGATGCAGATAGACAAGCCCAGGGGTTCTGTAGCAGACAGGCAGACTGACAGACAGGCAAGCAAGACTGCAGCACTGGAACCAGGAACATGCTGACTGAGGCTCAGGAAGCACACAGGACGACATAGAACTACATAGAACTGAGGACTATAACTGGCAGCTTCTGCATGCTGAGAACCTAACTATATAACCTTGCATGCAGCCACACCCACGAAGCAGGGTATGCATGAAACCCAGGGATCTGGATCAGCAAAACCCGGAGTACTGATCCAGGGGAAAACATTCAAACTGCAAACAGAATATATAAACTGCACATTACACCTCATGTTTAGAACCAACGTATATAGATATGTGGGTGGTTTATGGTTTGTTGAACTGTTGTTCCTGTTGGAGTCTTCTACCCTGCCTGCTCCAAAAGTAGGGAAGCATTTGTAGTCATCAGAAAGTAATGTAGCTGGCTTGTGAGGCAGTTTGAAAAGAAATGTAAACCACCAAGTTGATAAAATCAAGGGGCACTGACTGGTGAACTGGGACCCAGTGGTGACATCACATAGATGAGGATCACAAGTTGATGAGTGACCGCTAGTGAGATCTAATAAGTGGCATCTAATACTGTTTGATGGTATAGTAAGCAGGTTTGAAAGTACAAGCCAGAGGAAGATGGACCTGGGTAAGTGCTGACTTCTGTGAAACTACAGCAGCCACACCAATAAGGGACGGAGAGCTCCATGTCAGCAGTGCTCTTTTTGTAGAAAAAACAGATTCAGGAACTCTCTGGGAAGGAGCAGAGTGGGCAGAGATGTCGGCAGAGCTTTTCTGGGGCTTCAAACAATGTGAGGCCTACTATCATCCTGAGAGAGATTTTTTGAAGCACCCACCCTTAAATGCGGCACCAGTGCTTCATTAAACATATGCCACACACCGTGATGCCCATTATACATATGCCACACACTGTGATGCTCATTATACATATGCCACACACCATGATTCCCATTATACATATGCGGCACACAGTGATGTACATTATACATATGCCACACAAGGAGATGCCCATTATACATATGCCAAACACCGTGATGCCCATTATACTTATGCCACACACCGTGATGCCCATTATACATATGCTGCACACTGTGATGCCAATTATACATATGCTACACAACGTGATGCACATTATACATATGCCACACACCATGATGCCCATTATACATATGCTGCACACCGTGATGCCCATTATACATATGCTACACAACGTGATGCACATTATACATATGCTTCACACCGTGATGTACATTATACATATGCCACACATGATAATGCCCATTATACATATGCTTCACACCGTGATGTACATTATACATATGCCACACATGGTGATGCACATTATACATATGCCACACACCGTGATGTCAGTCATCAGAATAAACAAATACCATAGATAAATGCAAGGATACAGTAGATAATGTGGATACACACCTGAGCCCTTATTCAGACCTGATTGCAGTACAAATTTGTTCTCAAATTGGACAAAACCATGTGCACTGCAGGTGGGGGCAGATGTAACATGTGCAGAGAGAGTTCAATTTTGGTGGGGTGTGTTGAAACTGAAATCTAAATTGCAGTGTAAATATAAATCAGCCAATATTTACCCTGCACTGAAACAAAATAACTCACCTAAATCTTAATCTCTCTGTACACAGGTTACATCTGCCCCACCTGCAGTGCACATGGTTTTGTGAACAAGTCTGAATAAAGCCCAGAGTCTGCAGTCAATTGTTCAGCACTTCTAATACGGCTTCTCTTTTTCTCTTTTGGAGTTAAATGTATAGTGCTTTTGGTTGTAGTTGTCTTAATCTAACATTGTTTCGTTCAGTCTCTGGATAACATCTTCACTGGCAGTCATTGTGCTGCACTCAGTATGGTTCAGTAAGTAAGGTAACAAGACCTCTCATGTGTGTAATGTTTTCTGTTTCGTTCAATTTTGTTGTCAGGTTGAGCAGGTAGACCACTGATTCCCTCACGACCATTAGACCATGTCTCATATCAGTCATACTGTACCAATTAGTTATCAGTCATACTGCCTCATCATCAGTTGTAAGATGGTGGGGCTGGCGGAAACATGATCAAACATAGAGGTAGGGAGTCTGATCAGATTTCGGCAGCTGAAATATATGGCCAACTTGTTGAGGTATATTATAATATAATGTGACAGAAACAATTTTGGCTTTGTAGAACTGCATTTTGGAAGACAGGTTTGATTTGTTGCAGCTCTACCATTGGGAGGTACTGGGCCATCCTCCCAACAGCCCTGACCATTGAAGAAGCACCTGGGTAGAATCCCTTTTGCAACTGATGGTGAAGTTCACTAAGTTGTCATGTCCTGACTTCAGTCTCTTGACACTTATTTCTTCTATGTCAGGATAGATGCCTTGGTGTACAATTTATAATAGTGCTCAGACAGATATGGGGACCATGTGCAAAATTTCTGTTCTATACCATTATTATTTATTATACATATATGTATGCGTTGAATTAATGTATGTAATTAGAGCTCTTCTTACCTTATTTATTAAACCATTTATCTCTACTGTCTTAATTCGCATACATTTTTGAAGATTTTTTTTCTGAGTGTATCCCCCTGTACTCAATGAAGTTTAACAAGACATCAGAAATGTGTTACCAAAATGAATAATTAAATACTACATTAAAATAACATACTTGTCTGTCCTTCAGGATTTTTTCATTACTGTTTTATTATTGGATCGGTACTTGCGTAGTTTCACGGCGCCCAATATATCGGATACGATATCGGCCGATATATCTACTGGGTACTTGTTTCCTAGCACGGCGCCCATCGCATCGTATACCATAAGCCTTACAATGGTATGCGATGCGATGTTACGCGATGGCACCCGATGTTATACAATTTAAAATCGTATACCATTGTATATGGCATACAATGGCATACAATGCGATGGTATAAGATTATTAATGGTATAACCACCATAATGGGTGCTTACAATGTTAAAAGCACCCCCACGCCACCCCCAGTATCAACGCCAACCCGAAGCGGGCTCGCTGCACTCGCCACGCTTCGGGTTGGCATTCATAGTGGGGGTGGGTGGCATTTAACATTGTAAGCACCCATTAGGGTGCTTATACAATTAAAAATCGTATAGGGGGCCAAAATCGCATTGCATCGCATGCGGCTATTTGGTATGCAATGTGATACAATGCATAAGATGCCATATGGTTGAAAATCGTGGGCGCCGTGCTAGGAAATCAATATCATCTACTGTTAGTATATGTCATTTATTCTGTAAACTTTTTAAAGATATTTGTAATAAAAATACAATAACATAAATGTAAGTGACAAAATATGTCACTAATAATATGTCACTTATAATATAATAAGCTAGAAAGACAAGAGAGACAGGTTTCATGATAGAGCTCAAAGAGCTCAAGAACCTGCTGATCATGTTGAAAGCCATAGACTACATTAAATTATATAAATGGCTAAAACTACCAGATATGTACAGTATAAATGATCCAATGGTACTTGTGTATTTTCACGGCGCCCGATATATCCGGCGCCCGATATTTCGGATGCGATATCGGCTGATATATCGGATGCAATATTTGCCGATATATCGATGCGATCCTATACGATTTTTTTTACCTGTTCATAACCCCACTATCCACTACGCATGGAGTCGATGTTATATAGTGTGGCGAGTGAAGCGAGCCACCGAGCCCAAAGCGTGGCAAGCAGACGCGGACTACTGTCTCTCCACACTATATAGAATCAACTCCATGCATAGTGGATAGTGGGGTTATGAACAGGTAAAAAAAGCACTTTGGATCGCATCGATATATCGGCCGATATCGCATCTGATATATCGGCCGATATCGCATCCGCTATATCGGGCGCCGTGAAAGTACACAAGTACCATTGGATCATTTATACTGTACATATCTGGTAGTTTTAGCCATTTATATAATTTTATGTAGTCTATGGCTTTCAACATGATCAGCAGGTTCTTGAGCTCTTTGAGCTCTATCATGAAACCTGTCTCTCTTATCTTTCTAGCTTATTATATTATAAGTGACATATTATTAGTGACATATTTTGTCACTTACATTTATGTTATTGTATTTTTATTACAAATATCTTTAAAAAGTTTACAGAATAAATGACATCAGCGGAACCATCAGTGAAGGGGGTAGCGGAACCGTGCCCTTAAGTGGCTGGTTTACTTAATGTGGAAGGAGGACCCGCTGATCCCACCTCTCCTAATGCTTTCTGGTGCTGCCATGCTGCTCTGGAATATCTGGAATAGCTGACCTGCAGGAAGACCTGGCGCTGCTGTGCTAAATTGCTGGGAGACCCTGCGCCACTGACCTGCGGGAAGTCCCGGTGCCACTGACCTGCTTGGAGACTCGGCACTGATCTGTGGCTGTGGGGTGCTGGTAAGGGTAAGCTGCTACCTCCTCCTCGCACTGCAGGTGGCTGTGTGCAATGTGAGATAGCGTGGGGAGGAGAGGGAGGTTGGTGATGACGCCAGGCGTGTGTGAGCGTGACGCATGACGCGGAAGAGAGTGCGCGGGGCGTGGACTGCACAGGCAGGGCGGAAGAACAATAGAGCGGCCGCGGCAGGTTAGGTATGATTTGATTTGTCAGATTAAGCACTGCTGCAGCCTGCAGGGCACTAGTAGTACTACCTATGGCGGCCCAGTAGCAGCCAGAGGGACTCGGGGGTGGCCAGTGGGTGCTCTTGAATTTCCATGTGTGCTCAAGCCCTTGAGCACCCGCAGAATCGGCGCCTATGACCACTCATACCAGATTAGTGCACACATTTAGCTTAAAGAATGATTTAATTTAGGGTAGCCGACATCCCTACATTGTCTGTATACACTCAAACACACCAAATAATTGCTAGCAGGTTTGCTATACTTTGCGATTGGTTACGGATCAATATTTTAAATAATAAGATTTGATTAAACATATTGAACTATCAATATAATTAAAATGTTATCTGGTTTTCCTTCTTGAAAATATAATACCAAATATCTGAATGCATTTCATCTCTTTCATTGTATTTATACTAGACTAGGCTTTTCTCTTTAAATAATTTAAAACCTATCTTATACATGTTGGAATTTCTTTCATCTTGGTCTTGTCTCATATACTACTTTCTGCACAAGCAATGTTTCAATTACTTATAAGGAGCATCCTTAGGGGCTAATGATAGCCCCTAAACCACCCTTCTGGCATGCAGAATGTGCCGTAGGCCCTCCAAAGTACTTCTAACTCTACAGGGACAGCTATTCCCCAGGCCAGCTGAGCATATGCCCTGGATCTTACAGGAAACATCTATTGTCATAAAGAAAATGAATGCAATTCACCATCCATTGTGTACAATGTGGATATAATTCTACTACTCTGGGCAAATGTGTACACTGTAGATCCTCTCAAGATGATATAATATCATGTTACTCAACCACAATTTTAAATATAGCCCAACATTAAAGCATAGAATAATTCAGCGTTATTAAGGTAATAATTAATACCTGTCATTGGCACACATAAGGTTTTTGTTTCATTCTTAGAACTGGATTTTCCCTGTAACTATGGTAGTGTACATATTTAGCATACTATTAGCAATTAGCAGGATAAGGTTAAGCGTTTTTATATTTCTACATGATAATGCATAGTAAAATATTTTGTAACTACTTTAAAAAATAGTAATATATTAAGTGATGTTGTGATAAATACATCATATTCATATAACACGATTCAAAGCAGGGCAGTTAATAGAATGGATGCTTTCTGCAACTGGGAACTATACAGTGCCATTCAGTAAAACCGTTCATGTGAATTGGAAATTTACAAGGGGGTGCACCTACTATACTGTCCAAAATAACATACAGATGTAGCCTCTTTCTTCTTGGCCTTTAATAGGATTAACTGAGAAAGACCAGTCACACCAATGCCCAGTTAATCCCCTTGCTGTATTGTTCTCTCTATTGTATTGCAGCTGAGAACAATAGATGAAAGGAAACATTTTCTGCGCCTAGTTGCAGAAACTTAGTCAAGATGAGCCTGGCTCTATCTGTAGAGAAGAGCAACACCAGACAGCTAAAGTCATTATCAGATCTGGTGGACTGTAAAGGCCCCCATACATAGGAGGGAGGGAGGCCACTGATTGGCTGAGAGTACTCTATCTCAAGAAACAATATCTCAAACAATAAAGCGCCAAATAAAAGAATATGCAGCCGGAGTGTTGTAGACAGTGAGGTTGTCAACCGCCACCAAAACAAAAGTACATCCAAGATAAGAAGATCTACACAACCACCAGCGCTTTCTCCTGTCTCATAAATAGTTAATACATAACTTTTCTATTTTAGTAGTCCAAAGTTCCAAACTGTTTCTTCAATTGCAGTTTACACCAGGATAGTCCCACGATCGAATATAAGAAAAGAAAAGACATTCAATTTGGTGCAGTATTTCTAAACGGCCTTCAATTCTTTATTTTAGAGAGATGCACTCACAAGAAGTAGGAGAAACAAATCGCTTAATCACTCCAACAATGGCAAACTCTGCTGGGCGATCCACTTTCCAGGGTGGGGCACATAAACCACTTCTGCAAATGATATGAACTTCCACACCATACTCCCATACAATAGATTTAATTAAGGGGTTGTTTGGAGGACAAAAAACGAACAATTGGTGCAGTAATCCAAAACTAACAGAATTTTTAATGAAAAAAAAAACACACTTACAAACAAATGTGAAACAAAGGCATATAAGTCCAATGTGGTAGGTACTGCTACGCTCACATGAACGGTGATTCCTCACCCACAATGTTCCAGGGGAGGTCCAGGGGGTCCAAGTGCTGGCTCAAGGTCCCGGTTCTCTGCAGTCCAACACCACCACACACCTGGAAAGTGGATCGCCCAGCAGAGTTTGCCATTGTTGGAGTGATTAAGCGATTTGTTTCTCCTACTTCTTGTGAGTGCATCTCTTTAAAATAAAGAATTTAAGGCCGTTTAGAAATACTGCACCAAATTGCATGAGAGTACTCTATCTCAGCCAATCATTAGCCGGGCAGTCATTTGACATGTTATTTTAAAGTTGTAAATGCTGCGGCTGCCCGCCTATAACAGCGCTGGACAGTGGAGACTGATGGTCACCGTCGCCCGCCCCAGCACTGATCTGGTAACGCGCTGCTGCCCCACTGCTTCCTCCCCAGCCGCCCGCCCCCACTGCTCCTCACCACCTGACTGATTTGACATAGTATGTCCCGCCGGTCCGAACCGATTCGGGCCGATTGATCGCAATCGGCCGAAATCGGTCCAAATCGGCTTGATGTATGCCCACCTTAGATCTTATCACGTCTTGTAAATTATATTATGTTTATGTTATTTTAATAACTCTATAGTTAATTTTTCAGCATGAAAAGAAACACAGTATCCCTATTTATATCAATCATCCAGTATCAAATTAAAGTATACTGGCAAAGGACAACAGGAACAAAGGGTGACATTTAATAGGATGAGAGATTCAGAAATTGAGAGATTTGGTAAGAAATCTCGGTACTTGTGTATTATCACGGCCCGCACGATGTTCATCTTAGTACATCGCATGCATCGCATCCCATGCGATATTACCGCATGCGATGCATGCGATGCAATCAGATTTTTAATTGTACAAGCACCCTAATGGGTGCTTTCAATGTTAAATGCACCCCCATTGTCAACGCCACCCCCACTATCAACGCCTGAAGGGTGGCAAGCGCAGCGAGCCCGTGAGGGGCAGCGGTACACATCCTCCGACCTTTTCATACCCCCACTATCCACGTCATATATTTTGGGAGGTACATTATAGGTTCCCGGTAGCGTACCCCAATTGCCCCCTTTTTTCTTCCATATATATATATATATATATATATATATATATATATATATATATATATATATATATAGATAGATATATCTCTATCTATCCAGACAGCAAGCCACTGAGCCCGAAGCGTGGCGTGCGCAGCGAGCCCCGTGAGGGACGCGGATGACTTCACATGTATTCTGCATCCGCTCGCCACGCTTCGGGCTCGTATTCCACATACATTCGCCACGCTTAGGGCTTGGTGGCTAGCTGCGCTCGCCACACTATCTATAATCAGCTCCACGCCGGCGACGTGGATAGTGGGGGTATGAAAAGGTCGGAGGACGCGTACCGCCGCCACTCGCCATGCTTCAGGTTGGCATTCATAGTGGGGTCGCGTTGACAATGGGGGGGGGGGCATTAAACATTCTGGGGGCATTTAACATTATATGCACCCATCAGGGTGCTTGTACAATTAAAAATAGTATGCGATCGCATTGCATGCTATTTGCTGGCATGCAATGCAATATTTAATTGTACATTTTTCCATTTTGATGGTAAAATCGCATGCCATCGCATACCATCGCATACCTTATTTACTGGTATGCGATGCGATGCGATGGGCGCCGTGATAATACACAAGTACCAAAATCTTTCTTACTAAATCTGAGTCTTTCATCCTAGTAAATTTCACCCATTGTATCTACTAAGCTATGAGGTTTCCTTGGCAGTTTCTATGCTTACCATGTATGCCAATTAGTGGCGGATAAGGCAGCAGTGGGTTACTTTTTTTTCTCCCAGCTGATGGCGGCTTCTACCGTACAAAGAGGTATGCCGTGTATGAATGATGATCATCCTTGCCCACTCGGCATCACAGAAAGAATGGCTTTGAAAACTCTTAACTTTAAGTAAATTGTACCTTTAAGAAATTCAGGATTCTCTTAACTACAGACTAGTGTTCTTTCCCAGGATTAATTATAAATTGGCATACCTGGCTCATGTACATTTAACATCCAACAGTGCTTTGATATGGAACTTTTTCATATGCTCTATCACTGCGTGGCTTGGCTGTGACAAGTTTTGCATCTGATATTGAATACTTAGCAAGTATTAATTCAATATATTCCAGAGACTTCCGGTTCTGGCTTGATGCAATAGGGAGCTCCGTCCCTCAGCTCCGTCTCCCGCCTCACATTTCGACACCTTTACACGGCTCCTGGAGCCTCTTTCTGCATGGGAATACTCCCCACACCTCCCTCCACACCCGCCGATC
Source organism: Crinia signifera (assembly GCF_055691185.1). Taxonomy (NCBI): domain Eukaryota; kingdom Metazoa; phylum Chordata; class Amphibia; order Anura; family Myobatrachidae; genus Crinia; species Crinia signifera. The sequence continues at coordinate 150,860,714 of NC_139220.1, forward strand.
AGATGGAGCGGTATCTCAGCCAGCCGGGACCGCCAGCGCACTATGCGCCCCAGCAAGCCCAGCAGCCGTGCCCGGAACGTCGCAGGGCGGCAGACGATATGGCGCCAGCAGATAACGGGGACAGAGACCTCTCTTCCCAGCAAAAGGCTGCAGGAGGAGGCTAAGGTTGAGATATGGTCAGACTCTAGGAAGATCAAGGACCTCGTTTGGGAAGGGCATAAATTGCATGTGTTTCAGGACTACTCTGCGGAGTATGTTTTCATGATCTACATTTTCTCTGTTTTTTTCTCTATTCTACCCTTCCCCTTTCTTCCTTTTCCCCCTCGACATGTACTGTTTATTTTATATCCTCTATATGATATTCAGAGTAGGTTTGTAGATATTGTGCCAAAAGATGTGTGCTGCGGTTGTATTGGTTGTGACCCAGGGTTTCTCATTATACTCTGTGCTGGACCATGCCTGACCTGACCATTTGTTCCTGGAATGTAGGAGGTATTAACTCCCCTGCAAAGCGCAGGAAAATACTACTCTATGGGTGAGATTTAATAGGATGAGAGATTCAGAAAGTGAGAGATTTGGTAAGAAATCTCCAGTTTTTTTAAAGCAGCAATCATTTGCACTGCAAAACCAGTTTGCCCTATGGGCGAAATGTAATGGGAGGCGTTTTTTTTTTTTTTGCGATTTTTCCTGCAAAATATGCCGTTTTCGGGCATTTCCCGAAAATCGCATATTTTATAGGGTGCGATTTGCGGGAAAAATCGCATTTTTTAAAGGTGCGATTTTTAGTTAGACTAAAAATCGCATCCAGATGTTTTCCCATTAAAAAGGATAGAACTCGCATATTTAATGGGTTGCGATTTTTAGTAAAGGTTACTAAAAATCGCAAAAAAAATAGACCAGGTTCTGCCTGGCGATTTTATCAGAAACATGCACAGATCATTGAGATCTATGCATGGTTCTGTTGTAAAAAAATAGTTAAAACAAAAAAATTTTTAAAAAACGGCGTGCGGTCACCCCTCCTAAGCATAACCAGCCCCGGGCTCAAAAAGCCGGTGCTGGTATCATAAAATCACAGGAACAAACAAGTTGGGGTTCCCTTGATTTAATGAAACCAGCACCAGGCTCAAGGTCCAGCGCTGGTTCCCAAAATACGGGGGCTAAATTGCCAAGGGTCCCCCGTATTTTAAGAACCAGCACCAGACCCAACCAGCCAGCAGGGTAATGCCACAGCAATTTGTTTATTTGCATATAATCTGTAATAATTTATTTTATCTTTTAAATGCTACTATAAAGGTTTAGCAGTATTATATCTGGTTTCTCAGAAGGAGACTATTCCTTTCAATATTGAGAATTGATGAGCCAGTTTCATTGTAAACTAACCTAATTCCCGCACATCCTCTGCATTACTTCTGCTTGTTATGGTCATTCACGTTTTATTGCAGGTTACTTAATAACAAGGTAATGCAGCAGCAGACACGACAGTTCTATGTTCTTAAACATTCATTGTATATCTCTGGATAACTTTTTAGTGCTGAAGAAGTTCTTTGTTCTATTTTAATATTGCATTCATATTTTCAGAGGCAGTTGAACATTCTGGACCAGCTATTAATGTTATTCACTTTTTAAATAGACTGTTATTATAGCTATAGCTACATAGTAAACCCATTTTTTGATGTATTCTATTCTGACTATTGCCTAAACTGGATATTATTACAGATAAAACAATAAAAAAGAGGTAATGAGCACATCACAGCTAATCTTACAGTATAGTAGTGCTTAAAACGTTAATTTGTCTTCAAGCCATCATGTTTCCATCCAGAAGTGTTAGAATACATAATCTAAATGGGTACCTCCCTCCATGCATCATCAGCAACAACACGAAAAAATATCAAGGTACAGCAGTGACAGTAACAGGACCTTTTTATATGTAGTTACATGAAGAGAGACAACACTAATTGCTGATTAACATTTCAGTTATAATTAACTTTCATTAGAATCAAATAACAAATGACAAAAATCTTACCTCTATACCTTCACCATACTGTAATGTGCTGACTGCTCCCTCCCAGATCAGGTTGAGGCACATTGATGTCAGCATATGGCGACACATGCTCTTTGTTGTTCTCTGACTTTTGGGAAGTTGTTTAGCAACCACCTATAGTCCTAAACAAAACACACCCTAAAAAAGAGCAAGTGGCTTACAAAAGGAAAAAACATTATGCAAAATAATATAATCAAAATACAAATTGTCTGCGCACTACACCATCGTGAACTAGCATATTAATACCTAATGTATATGTATTCTATCAGCATGTTAATGTGTAAAAATAAATGAGTGCATCTATTTAATTTATTTATTTATAACCAGTTATTTATATAGCGCACACATAGGGGATGATTCTGATTTGATCGCTCCCCCACATGTTCACACGGGGGAGCGATGTTTAGGATTTGTGCATGCGCATAAGCATTGGTGTGAGCAGGCACGGTGAATTGGTTATTCTCCATCCCAACCACACCTAGCAGTGCAGGCAGGGCGCGTGGGTGCAGCGGCGATGGGCTGCGCCCATGGGAACACCCAGTGTTTCATGTGAGTTCCCATGAAACTGCTGGGTGTGCCTATGGTAATTTCGGTGATGATGCGGGTGCCGGTGGCGGCAGCTGCCGTCACTGGATGTCAGCTGCCCGCTCTCTTCCCGTACAAGGTAGCCACAAATCCAAGACACCAGAGAATGTCTTAGATTTGTGAGCACCTTAGAAATCATTTGATGGTCGGCATGCTAAACATCCATTTGCACACATGTGAAGTGTGAGAGAGGGGGCGGCATTTGTGCGGGCGGCATTTAAAGCACATGCAAAGCTGTGTATCACATATCTAACTCTCTCTGCACATGTTACATCAACGCCACCTGCAGTGCATATGGTTTTGTCCATTAGAGAGTGAAACTGCCTTTGCGAGTAACCCAGAATAACCTCAATAATACCAGTAATGCTGCTTTCACACTGCAAAACCTGCTTTGACCCAGTTTTTGAAATGTTTCTTAAAACGTGTCAGAGCAAGTTAAACCCCTTTCACATCGCTTGTTGTAAACGGTATATTACTGGTTAATTACCGTTTTTGTACCTTTCACATTGAACCCATTTTCGCCCATTCCCTGGTACTTGCCAGCGGTGTTCGGGCAGTGGGGTCCATGCATTGCTGGGGAGGCAGCGGGGTCCGTTTGAATGGACAGTGTGCAGCGGGCAGAGCCAGATTAAGGTCTAAATGGGCCTGGAGCTGAAAATGATCAAGGGCCTATTATGCGCAATAATAGGGGTTGCGGCCAGCACCTAATAATGTGGGTGGCATGACCAGTGTTCTGTTTATATATTTATATTATATTTCTATATGCCTGGAAAAGGCAGGGGGCTGGCATAAGAAAAATGCAGGGAGATATAATGGCTTTTGGAGTGCACCCGCAGGACGCCGATGTCCTAAGATACTTGCGGGGTGAGGCGGCACTCCGGTCATAAAAAAATACTGAAAGCCGAAACTTGGTAGACAATATGTCAGCACCTTTTATGTGGTAACCTAAATTTACCACACCATATACCCCTTATACAAATCATGCAACACAATAGTAACCCCTTATACTGTACTTGCTTCTTACACATTATGCCACATGGAATGAGACAACATTCACACCGATTGAGCAAAAATTCACACTATGGCACACAGATTGAGTCAAAGTTCACGTTATGCCACACAGATTAAGGCAAAATTCACATTTTGCCACATGGATTGAGCCAAAATACACACTATACCAGGCATGTTCAAACAGTGGCCCTTCAGCTGTTGTGAACCTAGCATGCCTTGACATAGTTTTAGCATTCCCTAATTGCAAAACTGTGGCAATGCATGATGGGACTTGTAGTTTCACAGTTGGAGGGCCATAGTTTGGACATGCCTGCACTATACCAAACAGATTGAGGAATAATGCACAATATGCTTCATAAATAGGGGCATTGCACGCCAAAGGCGCACATTAAAAATTTACACCATAATGCCCATTACATGTTAAGCCTCACACCATAATCTCCATTACGTATTATGCCAAACACCATAATGCCTATTAAAAATTATGCTACGTAAGTGTTGCATACCTACATGTTCATTGCCAGGGGTTCCATGTTCATTGCCAGGGGTTCCATTCTCATTGCCAGGGGTTCCATGCTTGTTGCCATGTGGGAATACATGCTCATTGCCAAGGGGGAATACATGCTTGCGGTAACTGGGGGACAGTCGCCGCTGGGTAGAAATGACAGCCATTAACAGCCGGGCAGAGAGCAGGGGGCTGCCCGGCTGTATTCAGAGCACTGCATGTCCCGGCTATTTGAAATAATACCCCTTTCATACCAGAAAATGCAGGGAATATGGTCCCAGAATCATGCAGGGACATTCTCGGACTGGACCCTTTTACACCAGCCTAGTCCCTGCATTTTCTGGTGTGAGGGGGACAGAAAACCACCCACGCCCCCCTTTAAACAACCAGCTATATCTTCGGAACCAATTGACCCATTTACATGTAAGCTTCGAATGATTTTGGTCCCGTGAAACTGGGCCGTTTGGTTCCAGAGAAATCTGTCCTCAAACAACATGAACAGCCATGAAATTACATTTCAGAAATGAAAAAAAAAATTAGTTTTACCTGCAATATATCTAGAACCAATGAACCCATATGGACCAGGTATCAGATTGAAGGCCCAGCAATTTGGGTTCAACTGAGATCAACCTCGAGTTTCTGTGATGCCGGAGGGGGAAATGGCAGCTGTTGGAACCGGATGGAGGTCGGAATTAGCGGGTCCCATGTTATCCTATGGGGAAAACGTTCCAGGTTTGCCTGGTGGTATCTCCGGTTCCCGGGGGGCTAGCCACGCGGGGCTGGTCTCGTTGGAAAGCCCTGGCCCTCAGCTACAAAATTGTAGGAGAGTGGGCCTGGAGCTATAGCTCCATCAGGCCCATTGTTAATCCGGCTCTGGCAGCGGGGTCCCTGCGGCGGATGGGAACTAGTATTGCTAGTGCTACTAGTTCCCATCCGCTGTGGTGGGGGATAACAAGTTATCAAAGGTGGGGGGCGCAGAAAATGAGCTGCCCTATCAAAGCTGCTGTGTACTGAAAAGGGTGGTCAAACCCGTAAAAGTGAACAAAGCAAAATGGAAGGTGTACACTGCGCTAATGGATATAGATTACAGTTGCGTTCATAGGTAGGTGCCGACATTAATCAAAATAAAAAACAATTTATTATTACACAATAAAAATGTATATAAAAAAAGGGGTATACATGAATATCAACAGTAGGTAGCAATGAGTACTCGGATAAATTAAGCTTCTGGGAGGGAATAAAAGTATATGGTCAGTCCATACGGTACCGTATTACTTTAGGGAGCAAAGGATGAGATCCGTTCCTATGATGTCTTCTAGGATGTCCTTATTGTAGTCCCGTTATATGGGGGGTCCTGTTCCTGGTAAGGATGGCGATGTATTTAAGGGGTAGCACTCCATGGCCAGATGGTAAGGTGCCCACTTCAGTGGACTCAGGACCAATCCTCCAAAACTTGGGGGAAGGACAAGATGAGGTTTGAGATGGGCTGGTTCGGACTCAGAATGAATCTTCCGGTGCATGCAGCAATTAGTAAGGGACTGTGGGTTCCCTCTCCTCCACTGAGGAGAAGGAACCCACGAGGCAGCGGGGTCCATGCATTGCTGGGGAGGCAGTGGGTCCATTTGAATGGGTGCAGCGGGGTCCCTGCGGCGGATGGGAACTAGTAGTGCTACTAGTTCCCATCCGCTTCAGGGACCCCGCTGCACACTGCCCATTCGCCGAACGGAGCCCGCTGCCTCCCCAGCAATGCATGGACCCCACTGCCCGGAGAGCACTGGCAAGTACCAGGGGAGGCGGGGGGGAACGGTGTAGGGTCCAAAATACTGGTTCAGACCCGTTCACACTGCATAAAATTGGCGATTTCACACTACAGCTATAACGGTTTTGAAACGGTTTAAAATCTGCAAAATACCAGGTTATAGCTGCGGTGTGAAAGGGGTATAAAGGTGCCCATCACATTACACTGACACTGGAGCACATCATACCTCTACACAAAACATAGCAGCAGCGATGCCCATTATTTTACACCAACATGGTTTCTAATTAAAAAATAATCATAGAAAGATACTCACCATGTTACATCATACAGATTTAGAGTAAGTTGGTAGAGATCCGAATAATATGAATAATTCACACTGTGCTTCTCTGGGGGCACAGTAACAGAGAGATTACAGTGGCAGTATTTGTGTTATCTATATTGGTCTGAGCCCTATTACTGAGCCTCTGTAACACCTGTTACTGGAAGCCAGCCATTGTGATGGATCATGGGCAGGCTGGATTTTGTGGGGCCTCACCATGGTCCCCTTGGGACCCGCAGGAATTTAAGTGGGCGCATACTGTAGGCTGCCTAGTGGACAAAACGGGCCTATTCAGCACATAATAACATTTCAATACCAGTTGATATCCTTTATTTTAAATTTTGACAACCCTCTTTACCACTTTACCTTCACTTCTGTAAACATTTAAAAAATGTAATGTACAGTACAGTACATTACAGTACAGTATGTTTGACATTTTTGTTTTCTTCGTGATTTTATACTAACAAAATATAGAGCTAAAAATAGTTCAAATTATTCTCACTGCACTACAAAAGCCCACAAGTTGTTGGTATACTGTAAAATAGTAAAGGATGATGCCAAACATCTGTAGATATTTAAATGCAGCAATTAAGGACCAAAAATATTAGCATTATATAATGTGTATGAGATCAGTTGTTCGCAGCAACTATATAAAAAAAACTTTCCTCAAAATGTTCATGAGTTTCAGGTTCTATATCAGTGGTAAATACACACAATTCACACAATTCATAACCATGAACTAGTGCAACCCGAGACAGGAGGAAGAAGGTCCCAAGGGAAGAAGTAGATCAGAGACTATCCATACTTTCTGAATATATTTTTCTGTTAGAAAAGACATTAAGTATTATGAAGGTTTGAAAGGATATACTATATTGTCAGTATCTTCTACTACATCAAACAGAATTCTTTATTTTTTTTAAGCAGAAAGTCAGTAACAAGCTATGCCCAAGACTCTCACCTTGCTGAAATCCAAGCATTATCTGATGTTGAACTAAACCTCTAAATGTACTGTATGTAGGTTTTTCAGTGTGTGTGGGGGAGCACTGTTTACTTTTCTATGGAATAAAAAGAATATAAAAGAACTAAAAAGTAACTCTAATGGCACTTTTTAGCCACCTACTGTATGTTGTATCTGCACTAGTACTTTGAAAATGATATGACAGGAAATGGCGGTTGTAATGGAGGTACTGCAGTCATGTCATTATTATAGAAACATATTAGCTTCATAATAATTAAAAATACATCTCATTTGTTGATATCGGATTATGGTTGCTCATTGTACTCTGCATATCATCCAATTATTGCTAAAGGATGATCATTTGTGAGACACAAAGCTACCACTCTCTCAGTCTTCACATTTGTAAGAGCCACAGACCAATATTAGCCAATCATTTCCTATTTTATAATAGTCAAAAATTCACACAAGTTGAGTATTTTTATTGGTTATTTATATACAAAATGAAAACAAGACATACTTGTACAATCAGGGGTAGAAATTCCGTAGGCAATGGAGCCAGTAACAGCGTATCACCCTCTGCACTGCACTATTTTTATCATAGACTGCAGAGCAGATCCCCACAGAGGGAAGTACCAAGCTAATGCTGATCAGGGCTCCCGCCCTGTGTCCTAGACTCAGCATTCTGCTCTACAGGCTGTGGTGTGATGGGGCTGACTGAGGAACTGCCTGCTGGGAAACAGATGCAGTGGTGTGGGTGACACGATTTCACTGTCAGCCTGAATGAATGGTATGACACAACAAAAGGGGGATGGCATGGCTGACACCTGGAGTAAGGGTTGTCCCCCTGACATGGGGGGAGGGGACAGTGGCGTAACTACAGAGGAAGCACGGGATGGCCCAACAGGCTATCCCCTGCACCCTCTTTAGTTACTACACTGCCTGAACCATGTTTCACCACCGGCTTGTGGTACTCTCCCCTGGGCGGTGACTGTGTCTGGCTCTGGAGCTGCATATTAATTTGTGAGATAGATGATGATCTCATCATGCCATAAGACAGGATGTTGCTCTGCAGCAGATCTCAGCTGTGCCACTGATCCTGGCCTCCCGTCTTCCTCCATGGTGTGGTCTGCAGCAACAGCCTCAATCTTGGCGGTAAGTACTCTGCGCAGTCTGTGATCAGCCCCTTTTACACTGCACTTTGGGCCTTATTCAGATCTGAGCTCAGTACAAATTTGTTCTCAAAATGGGAAAAATCATGTGCACTGCAGGTGGGGCAGATGTAACATGTATAGTTAAATTTGGGTGGGGTGTGCTGAAACTGAAATCTAAATTGCATTGTAAAAATAAAGCAGTCAGTATTTTCCCTGCACAGAAACAAAATAACTCACACAAATCTAACTCTCTCTATACATGTTACATCTGCCCCACCTGCAGTGCACATGGGTTTTTCATTTTCCAAACAACTTTGTACTGAGCTCAGCTCTAAATAAGCCCCTTAGTGCCACCACAGGTTTGTAGAGGAGACCTCTCCTGCAAGAGGCCAGAGAGGTTTGTGGTTTGGGCCAGGCAGCAGCAGGGGTAGAGTCTATATAACCCCAGCACACAGTGCACAGTGCATGGCCCTTTCCTCTCCTCAATGTTGTCTTATCCTCAAAGTACAGCAAGCGTGCAGTGGGTCCCTTTCCTCTTTTATGGCCTCACAGCTCCTGATGCCCCCTCCAACTATTTCCATGCCCCATCCACCTGTCTCCATGCCCACTCTGCATTTCTACATGTCCACCCTTGCCTGTCTCCATGCTCCCCTGCCTGCCTCTTTGCCCCCTTTGTCTCTATGTCTCTTCTGCCTCTATTCCACCCTACTTTTCTCCATGACCCCCTACCTTTCTCCATGACCTCCTGCCTTTCTCCATGTCCCCTCTGCCTCTTTCCATGCTTCCTTTGACATACTCCATGCCCCCTATGCCTATCTCCATGCCATCTGTTTCTGCTTCCATGTCCCCTCTGTATCTGTCTACATGCCCCCTTTGTCCCTGTCTATGCCCCTGCAGCCTCTGTCTCTACATCCTTATTGCCTCTCTGTCTCCATGCCACCTCTTCCTCTGTCTCTATGTACCCACTGCCATTCTCTCTGTCTCTATGTCTTGGCTCCTCTGTCTTTGTTTAATACTAACACTAACCACACGTCATATGTGACACCAGCCCATGCAGTCACATGTTACTGCGCCTCACCCACTCTGGTGGAAACTGGAATTTTAGTTACACTCCTGGGAGGGGACAAGGGTGACACAGGGGGGCATGGCTCACACTTGGGGAAAGAGGGACATGGCTGCGGTGATCGACGGGGACTGGCGGAGAAGCAGCGGGGAGCTCCGTTGGAAGGGGACGCACTTGTCCTGTTCCGGCAGCTGGCGGTTGGTGATCCGACCACCAGACCCCTGCTGAATGAGTGGCGCTACATCTGTATGTGCTAATGTGTGTGTTTTCACCTACAATGGGGTCAGTAATGTAGTGTACGGTGTAAATGGTTCAGTAGTGTAGGGTAGGGTATAGAGGGGTCAGTGATGTAGCTTAGGGCATAAAGGGCTAAAAGATGTAGTGTAGTGTATAGAGGCGTCAGCAGTGATGTAGTACAGGGTATAGAGGGGTCAGTGCTTTAGTACAGGTTGTAGATCGGTTAGGGATGTAGCGTAGGGTGTAGAGGGGTCAGGTATGAAGCATGTGGTATGGAGGAGTCAATTATATAGTGGTAGGTATGGGGGGTCAAGGATGTAGTGTAGCGTATAAATGGGTTAGGGATGTAGTGGTGGGCATTGAGGGGTTAGAGATATAGTGTAGGGTAGTGTAGTGGAGTTGGGATAAAAGTACAGGCACAACTGCATGATAAGGCACAGCTGCATGAGTCTAACGCAGAATCAGGCCCTATGAGGAGGGACATCAAAAGGAAAGGCAATATTTGTCTTGGCTTTGTGCACCTTTCTTTTTGACTTACATATTTATTCTCTAAGTGGTAGAACACTCCATTCCCAGGTACATCTCCTATTGTGGTAGAGCTGGATTTCTTTTAAGGGGGCCTTTGTATATTTGATACTGTACATTGAACTCTGACTACCATATTATCTTTTGCTATTGATTTCCACATAATATTGCCTTATAAATAGGGATCCTGCCCCTTTAACAGACCCCACACCCTGCCTCCATGAGGACTTCTTCTAAAAATTTCCCTGGATGGTTTTCCATCTCAATCCACCCTGCTTAAGTAACATATTGGAAACATAAAGGAAAGCTACAGTAGGTGCATATACTGTACAATACAGTACATATATTTGAATGTCAAAATCCTCGACATAAAGTATGTGTGCAAATACTGTATATCAAAGAGATATTACACATGATTCAAAAAGTACATTAGCAGAAAAACAAAATAATGTAATGTAAAAGAAAATAGGCATCTCTTGCTGTGGGGTGTGTACATTTGGATTCTAGCCATCAATCCCAATTTATATATTATTATTTTTATCACCATTTTTTTATATAGTGCACACATATTCCACAGCACTTTTTACAGAGACTATTTGTCCCCAATCTATGGGCAGGGCCGTAACTAGGGGGGGGCTGGGGGGTCACGCGCACCGGGCGCTGGAGGTGAGGGGCGCTGTGAGGTTCGGTGACAGGTGTGTGGTCGGACGCTGTGGCGGCATGTTTGACTCCGTCCATCTCCTACTAGCGCGGCTGCAGGAAGCGCTGATGACTTCGAAAAGACTTGCCGGACGCTGATTGGCTGAATTCAGCCAATCAGCGTCCGGCAAGTCTTTTTGAAGTCATCAGCGCTTCCCGCCGCAGCGCTAGTAGGAGACGGACGAAGTCAAAGTAAGATGCGGTGAGAGGACTGTGCGGGGAGGGGGGGGTCTCCGGCGCCAGGGACTAAGCAGCGGGGGATAAACGCTGTGCGCATGCGCACAGCGTCTATTCCCGCAGCCAGGGGGCTGGGGGCATGGCTAGAGGCTCACAGAGCCTCTGGGTCATGCCCCCATAGCGGCAAAATTGGGGCGTGGCCTCGCGGGAGAGCAGCGATTATAGGCCACGCCCCCAAATTAGACCACGCCCCCCGAAAATTTTGGCACGCCTCTGGCGCGCACCAGCATCACTAGGGGGGGGGGGGGCACCAAATGACTGCCTTGCCCCGGGCGCCGGAAACCCTAGTTTCGGCCCTGCTATGGGACTAATTCAACATGAGTTGTAGTTTTGTAATTGCAAAACTACAACTCCTTACACTAGCATGGCGGACCACCCAGCACACGGCAAGGCCACCACGCATGCCGGGTCACTTCCCGCAATTGCAACATTTTGCAATTGCAATGCACAGATGCAAACGCTTTGCTATATAGCAAAGTGCTTGCATCTTTAGAGTAGCACCTGCATGTGCAGCCTAGCTTCAAAGGCAGCCACTGCACCATCATATTTTGGGTCGCAGTGGCTGCTTGTGATGTCACGCAGCAGCCATGGCCTACCCCACTAACGGTCCAGACACACCTGCATTGTCTGGGCCCCCCAATACTATGTCAACACTTCCAAAATGCTGCCTCACAGCTCCCTATCGTCCAGTCATTTGAAGGCATTTGCAGATTAGCAAAAATCACTATTAGGACGATATTTGGTAATCAAAGATCTTTTCAGAATTAGTCCCTCTGTTCACTACTACTTGTAAACACACACACATTCACACTACGGTTCATTTTTTGGGGGGAGCCAGTGGACCTACCAGCATATTTTCGGACTTTGGGAGGTAACCAGGGTACCTGAAAGAAACATATGCAAGCACAGGAGGATATACAAACTTGACAAAGTTAGGGCCATGGTTGGAATTGAACCCATGACCTCAGTGCTGTGAGGTAGTAATGCTAACCATAACACCATACATACTGACCAAATATGGCCCAACTTCCCTTCTGCTCTGCGGGTGATATACTGTATAAATATTGTTCATGCTGGACAGTGACCTGTACTATTAAGGTGCTGAACAATCCACACACATCTAGCATACAGAAAACAACTATATATAATATTTTGCTATATTTATCAATGATATCATCTTCTTGTGCACTTAAACAACATACTGTGGGCTTAGTTACTGTGAGAGGTACAGTATGACAGAATAATAAAAAACCTAAAAAAAAAAAGGTTTGGTAAGCAAAATGTACTTAGGAAGCACTGTTCAATTAGATTAGAAATTAATCCAAACACAATACCAAATGTAATATTTGAATAAATAAAAATTACAAATACATATACAGCCAGAGCACATTAAAACAATACATCGCTTTTTTTTATAAAATAAGCAGCATCTAATTATAGATTCAACCAGTAATTTTAGTCTGGTTGACCGATCTGATAAGCTTTTCCAACAGTTCTAATAGGTTAATTTACGTTCCTTGATTAGGTTAGTGGTGCTATTGCACATAGGTTAATTAGCGTGCCTTGATTAGATTAGCAGTGCTATTTTAAATTTAATTTTCCATTTTCAAGAGCAAATATTAATAGTTTAGCTTCTTTCGTGCTTCTTATACTGTTAATTCAAACCTGTTAGCATAGTCAGTGTCATGCTTTTGGCATGGCCCAAATGAAATGTAAAGCTGTCATAGACCACCCACAATTGTAAGACTACAGTTGCAGTCCTCCTGTACAGTTATGTCATGCAGCTAGCAAAGAAGCTTGTTATAATTCGAGCTCATTGTTGGTCCACAGACCAGACAGCCTCAATGTAGTCATATTCAGCATGTTCTCTGGAGTTAAATATAATTGGAAGGACCATGTGACACATTTCCCTGCTTCTCTGTATAGAGTGGTCAGCAGCTTCTTCAATGTATCTCCACTGTGGTCACTGCCTGTATTTAAGCCCCACTGATTGGCACCACAGTCCCAGTGCTATTGGTGTGCACTCCTTAACCACTGTGAATCTAGAAATATGATAATGAGTGGTCCCAGATTCAACTAATCCTGCAGCAAGGACCCTCGCATGGCTTTGCAGCAAAGAAAAGGTGCATGGCCTCAAAAAGGGGGCACACTGTAATGCCTATTACACATTATAGCAAATGCCGTAATGCCCAATACTCATTATATCGCACACCGTAATGCCTGTTACACATTATTCCACAGGCAGTAATGCATGTTACACATTATTCTGCAAGCTGTATTGCCTATTACATATTATTTAATGGACCATAATGCCCATTACACAAAAGTCCACACATCGTAATGCCCATTGTACATTATGCCACACACCGTGATGCCCATTACATACTATATCACATACTGTAAGTGCCGCCTACCTACATGCTCAATGCCAGTGGCTTCTTGCTGGATGCCAGGGGTGTTTCATGCTTATTGCCAAGGGGGGATTACATTTTTGTTGCCACAGGGAGTTAAATGCTCATTGCCACGGGGGAGTTAAATGCTCATTGTCAAATGGGTTTACATGCTAGTTTCCAAGGGGGAGTGTAATGCTCATTGCAAGGAGGGTGAAATGCTCATTGCCAAGGGAGCTTACATGCTCGTTGTCAATGGGGGGGGGGGTAAAATGCTTGTTGCCAAGGGGGTGTACAATGCTTGTGGCCAGTGGGAAATACAGGCTCATTGCCAAGGGGGCGTGAACTGCTCGTTGCCAAGGGGGAGTGAAATTCTCATTGCCATGTGGGTGTCATGAACGTGACTTGATTTACATTGTTTTCTCCATTTCCAAGTGTTTCCAGGCTTGCCTGTGTCCATGCTGCTGCTGCAGCATCACCTTCCTAGCTGATTATTCACCTGTGAGGTTTCCTGTCTGCTGAAGTAATCACAGTCTCCTTCAGTTTGTCTGCATTCTATCCTGTCTGCTGAAGTAATCACTGTCTACTTCAGTTTGTCTGCATTCTAGGCTCCTCCATGTTGGAGACCATCAGCTCACATGGTTTTTCCAATAGCTCACCTGCAAACTCTGACCTGGTTACCTGTGTCAGAATCAAGGTAATTCCAGGCGCTTCTTGGTTCTGATTGATGTTGTGGCATGCAGCCATTCAGAGACAGGCAAGGGAGATATAAGTCAGGGTTCTGGCCCTGCCTCCCTGCCTTGAGCAACTGTTCAATCTGTCCCTTGAGTTTACAGGCTCCTAGCTTCCCAACGTTTCCAGTGATTTCATCTCGTGTCCTGCTGCTGCTATCTGGCTATCTCTCCACCTGCCAGACACTCCTGAATATTTCATCCCTGCAGTAGAGTGTGCCCAGCCATCCCCAGCAGAGGTTGATGCTGGTTCTGGCTAGCTAGTCCTACTAGCTCCCAGGCTAGTTACTTATCTTGGCTCCCAGGCCAATCTCTTGTTATTTTGTCAGTGTTCTGACTGTTAACACCCCGGGTCAACCATCAACCGCAGTGTTGCTCCAAAGACGATGGGGTATTTATGTATTATCTGGGCTCCCATGTTAAATGCACCCCATTTTTTCATACCCCTACTATCCAACTACGCATGGAGTTGATTTTATATAGTGTGGCGAGCGCAGCGAGCCACCGTGCCCTAAGCGTGCCCGGACGCGGTCTCATAAGAAAAACGGGAGCCCAGATATTACATAAGTACCGACGATTACTATCTGTGCCCTGACTGCCGACACCCCGGGTCGACCACCAGCTGTTGTGTTCACCAGAGACTGTTACCATTCCTGTCCTGGCTGTCGACATTTCAAGCCCGTCAACTCTCGTGTCGGCTCCCAGGCTGTCAACAGTCCGTGTTGACTCCCAGGTCCTCAAACAGCATATGTCGACTCCCAGGTCATCAACACCCCTCCAGCTCCCAGGCCATTTACAGTCTGTGTCAAATCCCAGGTCATCAACACTCCTCCGGCTCCCAGGTCGTCTACAGTCCATGTCGACTCCTGGGTTGTCAACACTCCTCTTGCTCCCAGGCCGTCTATAATCCGTGCTGGCTCCCAGGCACTTGACAAGCTATCCCCGGCTCCCACACCATCAAACAAGCTACCTCTGGCTCCCAGGCCATCTACACTCCTCCAGCTCCCCAGCCGACAACTGTCATTGGCTCCCAGGCCATCGACACTCCTTCGACTCTCAGGCCGACCACCATCATAGGCTCCCAGGTCGTCGACACTCCTCCGACTCCCAGGCCGACAACCGTCATCAGCTCCCAGGCCGTCAGCACTCCTCTGGCTCCCAGGCCGACAATCGCCATCGGCTTCCAGGCCATCGACATCTCCCAATGGTTCCCAGGCTGTCGACCACCATTATTGGCTCTCAGGCCATCAACTACTCCTAATGACTCCCAGGTCATCATTAATCATCTCCGGCTTCCAGGCCATCGACAACTCCTACCAGCTCCCAAGCTGTCCACAGTTATCTTCAGCTCTCAGGCCATCCACAGTTATCTCTGGCTCTCAGACCGTCGACAACTCCTATCGGCTCCCAGGCTGCCTACTTTCATCCCCGGCTCCCAGGCCGACAGGTCATCTCAAGACATCCCTCAGTTTCCTGTCCAGCATCCCCAGCCAGCTGCTGCCAGAGGACCAGAGCAGGGGGCCACAACCTGCTCATCAGATGCAGCCAAGTCCAAAGCTCCTTGCATGGCTCCCTGGTAAATATCGCTGATGAGTTAGACTCCGCGCCCCTGTTCTTGGTCTCTACTAACCCTCTGGTCCAGCTGTTCCCTGAAGTCCCTGTGTATGACCTCTTCATATCTCAAACTACCCTCCTTCCAGTTCCCAGCGCCCTTCACTGGTCCACCACGGTCACAGCCAGGAACACAGCAGACCCTGGTGCTGACAGAGGGAGTAAAATGCTCATTGCCAAGGGGGACTGAATTGCTTGTTACCAAGGGGGAGTGAAATGCTGCTGTTCAGTGATAGCCGGGCAGATAGCTGTGTGCTACTTTGCTCTATTCAGACTCTCAGAGCAGATCCATGGTTATATTAAAATCTCCCACTGCCTCGCGGGCCAATAGGAGCTTGCGGTCCGTCAGCCAATAGGAGAGGCAGTGGTGGCTCTCTTCCCATATACAGAACATTTCACACATACTGTATGCAGAGCATTTTATGCAGATAGATCCTCTCACCAAGGCACAGCTGAGTATGAGCAGAAGGGGAATTTCAGCTTTAGCCAGAGTGACCCATACTACACAGATCTGTGTGAGTGCTCCCTCCCTCCTTCCTCCGTAGCCTGTCCTCTGTGTGCTTCTGCTGCTGCTAAAGGAGGAAGGCAGCGTCAGAGCTCTGTGATGCTCCTGCTGCGGTCTGCCTGACTGGGGCTTGGTACAACAGCCAGGGAAATACATATAGCTGCTGCCGGTGCTGGGTCCCGCAGTCGGCCCAGGAATATACACGGTGCCCTGGGGCTGACACAGTAATAGACACATCAGTGACGGGGAGGTCTCCACCAATGGCAGGTGGGGGGAGGGGGGCGGGCTTGGGGAGAGGAAGCCAAGCTGAGCGGAATGTGTGTCAGTGTGTGAGAAACTCCACAATCAGGAGATTTGCAGCTGGCAATAATATAGGCAATATGCCTAATTGGTGGTCCAGTGCCCCCCTGGACCACCCATTAAATTCGCCTATGTCCTTACCAATTCCAAGCCTCGATTCTGCTGCTTCTGGTGCATTAAAAACATTGAGTACATTCCAAAATGTGCCAAAATGTATTCTACAGTTGCGATTATATTATAATATGGACAGAAACTAACCTAATTATAGGGATGCCCATTTTTTGTCTTTATATGCATCTGATACCGTATAATTGCTGGAACATCAGTACCAACATCTTACATCAGGTCATGTCGCATAATCTGAGTGCTTCACTAGGCGCACCGGCTGAGCACTATTAGCACACCTGATAATTTATGCATGGCCAGAAAATGGTGTCTGTGAAAAGTAAGTGCCATGACACACCTGGTTTTGCTGACCATTCTACAACTAGGGCCCCTGCATGGCTGGAGTGTGGTCACTCCCCCCGTAAAAATAAAAATAAATGAGGGGGTGCGGGCGTCTGACTGTCCGGCAGGACACCTGCTCAGGGAGAGAGAGAGAGAGAGGACAGACTGCTGCTGCATTAATTTATGCATGTCAGTAAGAAACCATCGACCAATTTGCATACAATAGCTGCTTTGCAACCACATCTGACTCAGGCCCAATGAGTGATTTGCTGATGCGGTAAAGAGAGGCAACTCCTGAGGAGCACTTTAATATTCTACAGGCTACACTGGGTTCAAAAAGAGATTCAGCAGACCACTAAGGGGTATGGATTGTATAATCGACCTAAAGATGGTCGACAGTCATTAGGTCGACACCACTAGATCGACATACTGCAAGGCCAATAGGGGTCTAGGTCGACTTTGGACAAGGTCGACAGGTCATTGGGTTGACACACGCATTAGGTCGATATGGTCTAGGTCGACAGTTAAAAGGTCGACATGGGGTTTTTCACTGTTTTTTGACTCAAATGTCAACACAGTCAACATGGACACAGTGTTAAGTGCACCGCGTCTCCTTGTATGGTTCGCTGCACTCGCCATGCTTCTGGCACACTATTTTATTCTCCCGCCATACCCTAGTGGATGGTAGGGCATGGAATACCACCTGTCAGGACGTCGGCTCAAAAAAGTGAAAAACCCCATGTCAACCTTTTGACTGTCGACCTAGACCATATCCCCCACTAAGACCAGGTATACATGATAAGATAGATAAGATAAGAATACTTTATTGTTATTGACAATACATCCCAACAATGCACCGTCAACAAAACTTAAACACAAAAACCTACACAAAGGAAAAACATTTAGGGCAATTCCCATGTCACTTAACAGCATTTAGCATACGAACAGCAGTGGGAAAGAAACTATTTGTCATACGCTTTGTACGTGCCAAAATACTGCGATAACGTTTTTGCGATGGCAAAACTTCAAAAGCCTTGTATTCTGGATGGCTAGGATCTGCTAAAATACAATTTGCCTTCTTTAGCAATCTGTTTTTATATAAGTCATGGGGGCATGGTAAAGACACCCCTATAATTCTACCTGCAATTTTAATCACACGATCTAACGCGGTCCTCTCAGCCACGGTGCAGCTCCCGAACCAAACTATGATTCCATAGGTTAAGACACTCTCCACAATGCCTCTATAGAATCTAGTTAGTGTGTTAATGTCGGAGCATACAGCTTTAAGTTTTCTCAAAAAGAAAAGCCGTTGCTGAGCTTTCTTAATCACCGTGGTAGAGTTTAGAGACCACGTAAGATCATTTGAAATGAGTAGCCCCAAAAATTTAAAAACCTGCACCTCCTCAATAGGCTTAGTCTCAATAAAAATGGGAAGTATTGGCCTACCACAGCCTCGCCTAAAATCTATTTTCATCTCCTTGGTCTTATTTGTGTTAAGGTGCAGACAATTTTGCCTACTCCATTCAAACAGTCTGCAAACCTCAGACCTATATGCTACCTCGTCGTCATTTGTTATCAGGCCAACCACAGCGGTGTCGTCCGCAAACTTCACCATCTGCACGGATTCTGAGGTTGACACGCAATCATGCGTGAACAAAGAATATAACAACGGGCTCAGGACACAGCCCTGTGGTACGCCTGTACTAACCATGACCTCGCCGGAGATATGATTTCCGAGCTTCACTACCTGTGGTCTATTCACTAAAAATTGTAGGATCCAATTACACAGATACCCATTTAACCCCAAATTAAAAAGTTTGGAAACCAACGAAGTAGGAATAATGGTATTAAAAGCAGAACTAAAATCCACAAATAAAATTCTAACATAGGAGTCCTTCTTTTCAAGATGGCCCAACGTTTGGTGCAGAACCAGCAGAATCGCATCATCCGTAGACCTATTTTCTCTATAGGCAAACTGGAATGGGTCAAAATTTGCAGCAAAATGAGACTTAATGTGTCCCAAAACCAAGCGCTCAAAGCATTTCATCACCAATGATGTTAAGGCGATGGGACGATAGTCATCCAGACCCTCTTATGATGATAAGGAACACACGGTAAGAGTGAAAAAATGTATGTGACTAGACAGTTCATTATAAAAAAAAAAACACATCGCATACATTTTGAAGAAAATACTAACTTTTATAAATGTACTTATTGCACTACATGTCAATTTGCTACAATATTTTTCTTTCATCCACATACTAGACAAAAATATAAAAAAAAAATTCTGACACACAATAGCTTTGTTGTCTTGTGCCCCCTAGCACCGCCTCGATGCATACCACACATACCGCTGCAGGTCCAATCCCTCTGCACCCCACTGTGGTGCAGCACAAGTTGTTACCTGCTCCTGAGGATAGAGGGCGGGATGTTCTAACATCCGCAGCATCCCTTTTTTGGCTACCGCATTCTTAATGATCGCTCATGCTCTAACATATGCGATCATTACCACAAGGGACAGCTCTTCCGATGAGACTTCCGGGAGTCCATCTGCGCAAGTGCAGAGCGCTGGAGCCGGCCGCAGTGTGACGGATACCTCACACAACGCTGCGGTAAGAAGCCCATAGGCTTCTGCAGGTAATCTCCAGCTTTTGCTGGTGATTCCATCCGCAGAGCTGGCACTGCGGAGGGGGGTTAGAGAATATAGAAATGCAGTAAAAACCCAGATAACGGGGTTTTTACCACATTTCTGGGTTAGAGCATCCCACCCAGAAAGATGCAGAGGAAGCCGAGATACACAGGCCAGTAAGGAAGGTATTGGGAGATGTAGGGATAGAAAGACTGTAGGGAGGTTAAAGAGGGATGCCAGGGCGGTAGCGAGGGGATGGAGAAAGTTGGGGCGTTATGGAGGCAATAGAGAGATTTGGGGCGGTAGGGTGGGGATAGTGAGACACGAGGCGGTAGGTAAGAGATAGTGAGACGCGGAGCGGTAGGGAGGGGATGGTGAGAGGCGGGTTGGAAGGTAAGGGGAAGTGAGATGCGGGGCAGTAGGGAGGAGATAGTGAAATGCGGGGTGGTAGGTAAGGGGTAGTGAGACGTGGGGTAGGGATGACATAGTGAGACGCAGGATGGAAGAGAGGGCATAGTGAGATGCATAACGCTAGGAAGGGTGTAGTGAGATGCAGGGCAGGAGGGAAAGCATAGTGAGACACAGGGCCAGTGGCATAGCTACATATGTGGCAGACCCTGCGATGGCTTGGGGGAGCAGCGCCAGCAGGGTCTATGGTGGGCGCGGCTGGCTGAACTGACAAACGACCGAATCAGCAGTGAGCGCTGAGCTGGTCCCGCTCTGTGCATATCTAATTAACGGGGACCCAGTACAGTGTATATTTAATGAGTGGGTTCCCCCCTGTGCATATGCTCAGAGCTGAAAAAAAGGAAAAATAGTGGTGTGCTACCAACAGCTGCTGGCACTGGGCTGTCAAACTCAAATAATTAAAAGGAAAAAAACAGAATGTGTGCCAGCGCTGGCTGATCCAATATGTAGACAAGACGGTTTCTCAATTTAAAAAATCATTTAATAATCACATGTATACATAATACATTGACTAAAATCAATTTCATATGCTAATGAGCAATAGTCCCAAAGTTCCCTTGTATTAGGGTAATTCACCTCCCTATTCGGCGTCTTCTCCTTTAAATGGACGTTTAGGAATAATGCAGATATCCCATACGATAGTTGTAATCCAATTGAACCAGGAGATTTGTTGATGTCAGTGGGAGGTGGGGCATCACAAGGTGGATGGATAAATGGTCATTCAGAGAGCTCTCTAAAACATATATATAAAAAAAGTATAAAATGAACATATGACAAGTATATATTTTATTTTATTTCTGGTTCGTCAAGCATTTTATTTTTAAAATGTCTAGGGAGTCTTTGGTCCTTAACCACAGTGTCCGTAGACATTTTAAAAATGTTCATAATTGTAGTTCAGCAGGTCTGGAAGTCAGAGGTTTGGAATTGGTAGTAGCGAATAAAAGGGGGGGCGACAGAGACTGAGCCCTCCTGAGACGTGAAACATATTGGATTCTGTCTATTAACACCCTCACCCCTGAAGACTTAAACGAGGGATATGAAATGACCCTGTTTATCAATTGCTAAATATCTTTGATAATATACATTTCTGTGCTTAGAGAATATACAAACATTTATTCCTAATTATACCCTGACCAATAGACCTGCTTGACGAACCAGAAATAAAATATATGCTTGTCGTATGTTAATTTTATACAATGTTTTTCATATGTAAGTTTTATACAGTATTTGTAATGTTTGAAAAAAAAATTTTGCTGTGAATTATTTTGCTGTGTATCTAGTGTACGGATGTGAGCATTGCTTTTAAAAAAAACCTGCTGCTAATTTAAACATTGCTGCTAAAACCAATATTGCTCAAAATAGTCTGACTCTAAATAGCATAATTGTAATTATGTTTTTAATGTATTGTAAAACATACTGTTTTAAATGCTATACAGCCTAAATATCTTTCATGTTGATATGAGCTCAAAATTGTGGTCATATACACTCTGCCATCTGATTGGCTGCTGTTTCTGTTTTAGCTTCTGAGCCGTCTGTCTCCGGCCATGCCCTCTGATGAAGTTTGATATAAAATGCGTTAGGCAAGGGCCTGGTGACGACTGCTATCCTTCTGCCGGGCATCCCCCTACTGCCGCTGTTCCGGAGGTGGTAGGAGTGTTTGCCTGGAATATCCATTTGTGATATCCTGTGGTAACCAGCCCACAACAATGAGATCTTTGGTATGAGCACTTACTGGCTGTAACCTGGGAGCTTTTAAATTGCTTAGTAAAATATCTGTGGTTTTACACTATGGAGCGCTCCTCCTTTGCTTTCTTTTGACATATATATTTTAATCAAGGTCCAATATGTTTCGGGCATCCTGGCCCGTCCTCATCGTGAGGACGGGCCAGGACGCCCGAAACATGTTGGACCTTGATTAAAATCACTTTAAACACTGTTTGAAATCCGTGAGTGCCGCCTGAATTACTGGCATATAGAAGAACCATTTGGCCCATACTGGAGGGCACCAGGTGATTAAGAAGATTTTTCGGTACTTATGTATTATCTGGGCTCCCATGTTAAATGCACCCCATTTTTTCATACCCCTACTATCCAACTACGCATGGAGTTGATTTTATATAGTGTGGCGAGCGCAGCGAGCCACCGTGCCCGAAGCGTGGCGAGGGGACGCGGTCTGATAAGAAAAACGGGAGCCCAGATATTACATAAGTACCGATTTTTCCAATATGGGAGTGCCGGACATCAATGGAGGAGTATATATATACATATATATATAGAAAGTGGTTTCTCTAAACTAGAGACACAGGCACTCGCCACTTTATCCAAAAAACAGTCAAGTTTTTGATAAAAAACAAACGTGTTTTAATTCACAAGATGAGTAGAAAGGTCACAAGGATAACATCACCATGCTCCGACGTTTCGGTCCGTACATAATGGACCTTTATCAAGGAGCCTAAATAAGCACAAAAACAATGTAAACAGCCCAAAATGTGCCAGTACATATTCAAGTGCTTTAACATGGTGTGAGCATAAATAGTTAAACTTACAGTATAGGTGAGTCGATAGAGGAACATCAAAGGTACAGGTGCGCTGCATGCAAACCAGCATGGAGCAGTGGTAGACATCCACTGAAGGAGCTGTGCTGGCCTGGTTTAAATAGCACTAAGCCGGAAGTCTGTGTGCGCCGGGTCCCGCCGTTTCTGCCGGATGACGTCACATCCTGCGTGACGCAACCCGGAAGCAAGCGGCTGCGGTGGACCGCAAGGTGATGCGCAAGCCAGTGCCGGAAGACCGGACACCGGAAGTGACGTATCGCGGGCGTGGAACGCATCACAGTGATGTGTGCGTTTCAGGGCAAGGGACAATGTAACCGGTGCACGTCACTAGAAAACGTGTGACGTGCCCGGTCTCTAACTGATCGGGGAAGTACGCGTATAGAGGGTAATAGTGGTAAGTGAGACATGCGCAGCAAATGATCGGTCTGGTGCGGGGTGGAGCCCCGTATTTGACACAATCACATAGCCGGCATATATCCAGCATAGGTGCTGAAGGAAACCAGGCTCAGACTCAGTTAGTGGGGCAAAAGGATATAGATCAACGTGGTCTAAATGGGGTATAATACCCGCTATACCAGTGGCTATATGTGAAGAACACACCGGTGACTGGGGAAAACTTATAACAATAGAGTTACTCGTGATGTACCACCAAGTGTACAGAGAACGGGTGACAGAGCAAAGAGTGTAGATAATGAAAAGAAGAAAAATACTAATGATAATAATAAAATTAAAAACATATAAACACTACAGAACATAAACATATGGAAAGAAATGAGGGGGGGAAAACAGAAGTAAATCGATAACTGGCACAAAATAATAATACATTTGTCAAAGGTGGTAAGGGATGTCCCCAACATTCATCTGAGGAATATGTTGAGGGGGTTGTTTTCATTCAAGCCCCTCGGGGCAAGGGTCCCCAACTCATAAATCCATCGACTCTCCTTTTTCTTAAGTAGTAGTCCACGGTCACCACCCCGTGGGGGTGGCGGGACCCAATCGATCAGTCGACATCGCAAGCTTGCGACCTGATGCCCAGCTGTGAGGAAGTGTCTTGGTATTGGTAAATCCGTTTTACCGGATTCAATTGCTGCTCTGATTGAGTTCCTATGGTTCGCCATACGCTCCCTGAATTTCCGGGTGGTCATACCTGTGTATGCCAACCCACAGGGACAGGTTAAGAGGTATATAACGTGGTCAAGAAGGCAGTGGAGGCGGAACCGTATCTTGATCAATTTCCCAGACAGGGGGTGAGGGAAAGAAGGACCGGTAAGCATACCATTGCAGGTAGTGCACCCGGTGCATTTGTAGCACCCGGGGCGCTGGGTGAGGAGCCAAGATGTGTTTTGTTTAGGTTCAGGGTGCACCGTGGGGCGCATAAGGAGCTGCTTCAGATTGGGGCTCTTTCGGTATGCCATCATAGGGTATGAGTGATGTTGTAGCTTCAAATTAGGGTCAGAGGAAATCAGTGGCCAGTTTTTTTGCAAGCTTTTATTCAGTGTAGAGGATGCATGGTTGAACGTATTCACAAATGTCATGCGAGGGGTTTTTTTGGAGACTCTTGTCTCTCCATTGTTCTGTTGTGCCATTCTGATCTTAGCTTTCTTCAGGCATCTGTTTAGAACATGTTTAGTGTATCCTCGGTCCCTGAAGCGCTCAGACATTGCTCTCAGCTGCTCTTCCATGGTATCTGCGTTGCTGTTGTTCCGCATCACACGCATGTACTGAGACACTGGAAGATTTTCTTTCAAGGATGGAGGATGCTGGCTGCTTGTGGTCAGAAGTGTGTTCCGGTCAGTACTCTTCCGGAACAGACTGGTTTGCAGTTGGTTGTTGGATATGGTTACACATATATCTAAAAAGCTGATAGAAGTTGCGTCGATGGAATGGGTGAAGCGGATGGGATTGGATAACCCGTTGAGATAGGTTATCATTTCTAAGAGTTCATTCTTCGAGCCTTGCCACACCAGAAATATGTCATCTATGTAGCGTTTGAAGATGGAGATCTTCTCACCGAATCTGGGTAGGATGTGTTGGTCCTCATACTCCTGCATGTATAGGCATGCATATGATGGGGCTAGATTAGACCCCATTGCGGTCCCTGCAATTTGGATGTAGTACCGTTGGAGATACATGAAGTGGTTACAACGGAGGATTAGTGAGGCTAGGTCCACAAGGAAATCGGTCGGGGGATGAAGAGTGTCACGGGTGTCAAGTTTTTTCTTAAGTATCCTGAGGCCATCGTCATGTGGTATCACCGTGTATAGAGAACTGACGTCCATCGTTGCCAATAGAGGTTCATGATCCAGGTTGACGGATTGCAACTGCGTGATAAAGTCGCTGGAGTCTCGTATGTAGGTATGTCCAGATGTTACCAGGGGTTGTAAAAAACAGTCAATGAAGATAGCCAGAGGTTGGAGTAGTGAGTTGCGTGCAGAGATGATCGGTCTGCCGGGGGGATTGGTGTCAGATTTATGTATCTTGGGTAACGTGTAAATGATGGGGCATACGGGGAAGTTTACAGTGAGGAAACTGTGGTTGTCTTGTGAGATCCAATGGTGTGATAAGGCGATGTTGAGCAGTGAATCGACCCGGCGCTTGAAATCTGGGATGGGGTTTTGTGAGACTTGCTTGTAGGTCTGCGTATCGGAGAGTTGACGGAGGATCTCCGCGTTGTACTGGGTCCAGTTCTGGATCACTACCGCACCACCCTTATCCGCCGGACGGATCACTACTTCCTTGTTGCGTTTAAGAGTGGTTAGGGCTGTTCTTTCAGCAGCTGTCAGGTTTTGATAAGTAGGTTTCTGTGTGGTATTTTGGATATCAATCTCGATCATTCTAGTGAAGGTCCTGATGGATGGGTTGGAAGAGACTGGATCGAAGGATGACGGTGGTTTGAGTTTCTTTGGGGCGATCGTTCCCACTGTGTTATGGCCGAAATGCTCTTGAAGTCTCAGTTTCCTACTGAACTTATAGAGGTCCACTGATGCTTCAAAAGGGTCAAAGTTATTCGTTGGGACAAAAGACAGACCCTTAGTAAGGAGGGAAATCATAGGTGTAGTTAGAGTTAGGTCGGAGAGGTTAAAGATCAGATCTTCGCCTGTCTGCGTACCCTTTTGCCCAGAATTTCCTCGGCGGGGATGTGGCCTCTGCCTCTTCCTTTTCCCTGTCGATTGTTCCTGCCACGGGGGGCACTGGGGCCGGAATCTAAAAAATCTGACTGTGTGCCAGATTGTTCCGTATCAGAGGCTGAGGTGGAGGAGCCTGTATTGATGCGATATGGGTTCCTTTGTCCCTGCCTCCTACTTCTATAGGGGCCCTGTGGGCGACGTGTGCCCTGGTCACCGGATAGCCACCGGTATACGTTATGGTTCTGGTAGTCCGTAGTGACAGTTGCTAGTTTGTTTCGCTTAAAGGAGACGAGGTCACGCTTGTACTCCTCAATCTGGACCCTTAGCTTCTCAATGAGGTTGCAGCTTTTATCGCTCTTGATAGCTGCCAGATGTGCAATGCCGAATGTGTCGATGTTACTCTTGACTTTTTTCAGCTCAGATCCAACCTCCTCTATCACTAGGAGCATAAGATCGAGGGAACACTTATTGAGTACTCCACACCATCGGCTGCAGAAGGTGGGATTATTACGGCCGATGGTGGGGACGTTGGAGACGCGGAACCCGCGTGGGATGTACTTCTTTCGATGGTAGTCAGAGAGGAAGTGCCCATGCAGGGTGAGATCAGTCTCTCTTTTCTTGAGTTTGAGTAATCTGAGGTATAGGTCGTTTGGCGATTCGGTTGGCAGTGCGTCAAACTCTAGGTGATCGAACAGAACTTTTTCTGCGTCGTCATCCGTCAGTGAGACAATGCCTAGTTCCGCTTGGGATAGAAGCAGTTCATCCAGAAAACCAACGCCGCCAGTGGCCATTACAGAAATCGCCCAGGTTATTTATAAACACAGTATGGTGAATATATGGTCAATGAGCAATATAGCAGAATGAGATGAGGAACAAAGCACAAAAAAGGACAAACATGCATAGGCAACAAAAGAAATGAAACAAGCTCTGTGTCCAATCCTCTGATTTACAGAGGTGGTAGAAAAACAACTTCAGCGAGTTGTCCAGTCCTGCACCAGATGTAACTGGGTTGCAGATGATGTGGGTGACAGGTCAGAGATGCCTCAGCTTAGTCCGAGGTATCCAATAATATTGTTATGTTTGTAGACCGCACTCTCACTGGGGGAGGCAAAAGCCAACGGTGGGGTGTCCTGTGAAGGGGTGCAGAGGGTACTCCGAACTCCAATAGACAGAAAGTGGTTTCTCTAAACTAGAGACACAGGCACTCGCCACTTTATCCAAAAAACAGTCAAGTTTTTGATAAAAAACAAACGTGTTTTAATTCACAAGATGAGTAGAAAGGTCACAAGGATAACATCACCATGCTCCGACGTTTCGGTCCGTACATAATGGACACTTATCAAGGAGCCTAAATAAGCACAAAAACAATGTAAACAGCCCAAAATGTGCCAGTACATATTCAAGTGCTTTAACATGGTGTGAGCATAAATAGTTAAACTTACAGTATAGGTGAGTCGATAGAGGAACATCAAAGGTACAGGTGCGCTGCATGCAAACCAGCATGGAGCAGTGGTAGACATCCACTGAAGGAGCTGTGCTGGCCTGGTTTAAATAGCACTAAGCCGGAAGTCTGTGTGCGCCGGGTCCCGCCGTTTCTGCCGGATGACGTCACATCCTGCGTGACGCAACCCGGAAGCAAGCGGCTGCGGTGGACCGCAAGGTGATGCGCAAGCCAGTGCCGGAAGACCGGACACCGGAAGTGACGTATCGCGGGCGTGGAACGCATCACAGTGATGTGTGCGTTTCAGGGCAAGGGACAATGTAACCGGTGCACGTCACTAGAAAACGTGTGACGTGCCCGGTCTCTAACTGATCGGGGAAGTACGCGTATAGAGGGTAATAGTGGTAAGTGAGACATGCGCAGCAAATGATCGGTCTGGTGCGGGGTGGAGCCCCGTATTTGACACAATCACATAGCCGGCATATATCCAGCATAGGTGCTGAAGGAAACCAGGCTCAGACTCAGTTAGTGGGGCAAAAGGATATAGATCAACGTGGTCTAAATGGGGTATAATACCCGCTATACCAGTGGCTATATGTGAAGAACACACCGGTGACTGGGGAAAACTTATAACAATAGAGTTACTCGTGATGTACCACCAAGTGTACAGAGAACGGGTGACAGAGCAAAGAGTGTAGATAATGAAAAGAAGAAAAATACTAATGATAATAATAAAATTAAAAACATATAAACACTACAGAACATAAACATATGGAAAGAAATGAGGGGGGGAAAACAGAAGTAAATCGATAACTGGCACAAAATAATAATACATTTGTCAAAGGTGGTAAGGGATGTCCCCAACATTCATCTGAGGAATATGTTGAGGGGGTTGTTTTCATTCAAGCCCCTCGGGGCAAGGGTCCCCAACTCATAAATCCATCGACTCTCCTTTTTCTTAAGTAGTAGTCCACGGTCACCACCCCGTGGGGGTGGCGGGACCCAATCGATCAGTCGACATCGCAAGCTTGCGACCTGATGCCCAGCTGTGAGGAAGTGTCTTGGTATTGGTAAATCCGTTTTACCGGATTCAATTGCTGCTCTGATTGAGTTCCTATGGTTCGCCATACGCTCCCTGAATTTCCGGGTGGTCATACCTGTGTATGCCAACCCACAGGGACAGGTTAAGAGGTATATAACGTGGTCAAGAAGGCAGTGGAGGCGGAACCGTATCTTGATCAATTTCCCAGACAGGGGGTGAGGGAAAGAAGGACCGGTAAGCATACCATTGCAGGTAGTGCACCCGGTGCATTTGTAGCACCCGGGGCGCTGGGTGAGGAGCCAAGATGTGTTTTGTTTAGGTTCAGGGTGCACCGTGGGGCGCATAAGGAGCTGCTTCAGATTGGGGCTCTTTCGGTATGCCATCATAGGGTATGAGTGATGTTGTAGCTTCAAATTAGGGTCAGAGGAAATCAGTGGCCAGTTTTTTTGCAAGCTTTTATTCAGTGTAGAGGATGCATGGTTGAACGTATTCACAAATGTCATGCGAGGGGTTTTTTTGGAGACTCTTGTCTCTCCATTGTTCTGTTGTGCCATTCTGATCTTAGCTTTCTTCAGGCATCTGTTTAGAACATGTTTAGTGTATCCTCGGTCCCTGAAGCGCTCAGACATTGCTCTCAGCTGCTCTTCCATGGTATCTGCGTTGCTGTTGTTCCGCATCACACGCATGTACTGAGACACTGGAAGATTTTCTTTCAAGGATGGAGGATGCTGGCTGCTTGTGGTCAGAAGTGTGTTCCGGTCAGTACTCTTCCGGAACAGACTGGTTTGCAGTTGGTTGTTGGATATGGTTACACATATATCTAAAAAGCTGATAGAAGTTGCGTCGATGGAATGGGTGAAGCGGATGGGATTGGATAACCCGTTGAGATAGGTTATCATTTCTAAGAGTTCATTCTTCGAGCCTTGCCACACCAGAAATATGTCATCTATGTAGCGTTTGAAGATGGAGATCTTCTCACCGAATCTGGGTAGGATGTGTTGGTCCTCATACTCCTGCATGTATAGGCATGCATATGATGGGGCTAGATTAGACCCCATTGCGGTCCCTGCAATTTGGATGTAGTACCGTTGGAGATACATGAAGTGGTTACAACGGAGGATTAGTGAGGCTAGGTCCACAAGGAAATCGGTCGGGGGATGAAGAGTGTCACGGGTGTCAAGTTTTTTCTTAAGTATCCTGAGGCCATCGTCATGTGGTATCACCGTGTATAGAGAACTGACGTCCATCGTTGCCAATAGAGGTTCATGATCCAGGTTGACGGATTGCAACTGCGTGATAAAGTCGCTGGAGTCTCGTATGTAGGTATGTCCAGATGTTACCAGGGGTTGTAAAAAACAGTCAATGAAGATAGCCAGAGGTTGGAGTAGTGAGTTGCGTGCAGAGATGATCGGTCTGCCGGGGGGATTGGTGTCAGATTTATGTATCTTGGGTAACGTGTAAATGATGGGGCATACGGGGAAGTTTACAGTGAGGAAACTGTGGTTGTCTTGTGAGATCCAATGGTGTGATAAGGCGATGTTGAGCAGTGAATCGACCCGGCGCTTGAAATCTGGGATGGGGTTTTGTGAGACTTGCTTGTAGGTCTGCGTATCGGAGAGTTGACGGAGGATCTCCGCGTTGTACTGGGTCCAGTTCTGGATCACTACCGCACCACCCTTATCCGCCGGACGGATCACTACTTCCTTGTTGCGTTTAAGAGTGGTTAGGGCTGTTCTTTCAGCAGCTGTCAGGTTTTGATAAGTAGGTTTCTGTGTGGTATTTTGGATATCAATCTCGATCATTCTAGTGAAGGTCCTGATGGATGGGTTGGAAGAGACTGGATCGAAGGATGACGGTGGTTTGAGTTTCTTTGGGGCGATCGTTCCCACTGTGTTATGGCCGAAATGATCGCCCCAAAGAAACTCAAACCACCGTCATCCTTCGATCCAGTCTCTTCCAACCCATCCATCAGGACCTTCACTAGAATGATCGAGATTGATATCCAAAATACCACACAGAAACCTACTTATCAAAACCTGACAGCTGCTGAAAGAACAGCCCTAACCACTCTTAAACGCAACAAGGAAGTAGTGATCCGTCCGGCGGATAAGGGTGGTGCGGTAGTGATCCAGAACTGGACCCAGTACAACGCGGAGATCCTCCGTCAACTCTCCGATACGCAGACCTACAAGCAAGTCTCACAAAACCCCATCCCAGATTTCAAGCGCCGGGTCGATTCACTGCTCAACATCGCCTTATCACACCATTGGATCTCACAAGACAACCACAGTTTCCTCACTGTAAACTTCCCCGTATGCCCCATCATTTACACGTTACCCAAGATACATAAATCTGACACCAATCCCCCCGGCAGACCGATCATCTCTGCACGCAACTCACTACTCCAACCTCTGGCTATCTTCATTGACTGTTTTTTACAACCCCTGGTAACATCTGGACATACCTACATACGAGACTCCAGCGACTTTATCACGCAGTTGCAATCCGTCAACCTGGATCATGAACCTCTATTGGCAACGATGGACGTCAGTTCTCTATACACGGTGATACCACATGACGATGGCCTCAGGATACTTAAGAAAAAACTTGACACCCGTGACACTCTTCATCCCCCGACCGATTTCCTTGTGGACCTAGCCTCACTAATCCTCCGTTGTAACCACTTCATGTATCTCCAACGGTACTACATCCAAATTGCAGGGACCGCAATGGGGTCTAATCTAGCCCCATCATATGCATGCCTATACATGCAGGAGTATGAGGACCAACACATCCTACCCAGATTCGGTGAGAAGATCTCCATCTTCAAACGCTACATAGATGACATATTTCTGGTGTGGCAAGGCTCGAAGAATGAACTCTTAGAAATGATAACCTATCTCAACGGGTTATCCAATCCCATCCGCTTCACCCATTCCATCGACGCAACTTCTATCAGCTTTTTAGATATATGTGTAACCATATCCAACAACCAACTGCAAACCAGTCTGTTCCGGAAGAGTACTGACCGGAACACACTTCTGACCACAAGCAGCCAGCATCCTCCATCCTTGAAAGAAAATCTTCCAGTGTCTCAGTACATGCGTGTGATGCGGAACAACAGCAACGCAGATACCATGGAAGAGCAGCTGAGAGCAATGTCTGAGCGCTTCAGGGACCGAGGATACACTAAACATGTTCTAAACAGATGCCTGAAGAAAGCTAAGATCAGAATGGCACAACAGAACAATGGAGAGACAAGAGTCTCCAAAAAAACCCCTCGCATGACATTTGTGAATACGTTCAACCATGCATCCTCTACACTGAATAAAAGCTTGCAAAAAAACTGGCCACTGATTTCCTCTGACCCTAATTTGAAGCTACAACATCACTCATACCCTATGATGGCATACCGAAAGAGCCCCAATCTGAAGCAGCTCCTTATGCGCCCCACGGTGCACCCTGAACCTAAACAAAACACATCTTGGCTCCTCACCCAGCGCCCCGGGTGCTACAAATGCACCGGGTGCACTACCTGCAATGGTATGCTTACCGGTCCTTCTTTCCCTCACCCCCTGTCTGGGAAATTGATCAAGATACGGTTCCGCCTCCACTGCCTTCTTGACCACGTTATATACCTCTTAACCTGTCCCTGTGGGTTGGCATACACAGGTATGACCACCCGGAAATTCAGGGAGCGTATGGCGAACCATAGGAACTCAATCAGAGCAGCAATTGAATCCGGTAAAACGGATTTACCAATACCAAGACACTTCCTCACAGCTGGGCATCAGGTCGCAAGCTTGCGATGTCGACTGATCGATTGGGTCCCGCCACCCCCACGGGGTGGTGACCGTGGACTACTACTTAAGAAAAAGGAGAGTCAATGGATTTATGAGTTGGGGACCCTTGCCCCGAGGGGCTTGAATGAAAACAACCCCCTCAACATATTCCTCAGATGAATGTTGGGGACATCCCTTACCACCTTTGACAAATGTATTATTATTTTGTGCCAGTTATCGATTTACTTCTGTTTTCCCCCCCTCATTTCTTTCCATATGTTTATGTTCTGTAGTGTTTATATGTTTTTAATTTTATTATTATCATTAGTATTTTTCTTCTTTTCATTATCTACACTCTTTGCTCTGTCACCCGTTCTCTGTACACTTGGTGGTACATCACGAGTAACTCTATTGTTATAAGTTTTCCCCAGTCACCGGTGTGTTCTTCACATATAGCCACTGGTATAGCGGGTATTATACCCCATTTAGACCACGTTGATCTATATCCTTTTGCCCCACTAACTGAGTCTGAGCCTGGTTTCCTTCAGCACCTATGCTGGATATATGCCGGCTATGTGATTGTGTCAAATACGGGGCTCCACCCCGCACCAGACCGATCATTTGCTGCGCATGTCTCACTTACCACTATTACCCTCTATACGCGTACTTCCCCGATCAGTTAGAGACCGGGCACGTCACACGTTTTCTAGTGACGTGCACCGGTTACATTGTCCCTTGCCCTGAAACGCACACATCACTGTGATGCGTTCCACGCCCGCGATACGTCACTTCCGGTGTCCGGTCTTCCGGCACTGGCTTGCGCATCACCTTGCGGTCCACCGCAGCCGCTTGCTTCCGGGTTGCGTCACGCAGGATGTGACGTCATCCGGCAGAAACGGCGGGACCCGGCGCACACAGACTTCCGGCTTAGTGCTATTTAAACCAGGCCAGCACAGCTCCTTCAGTGGATGTCTACCACTGCTCCATGCTGGTTTGCATGCAGCGCACCTGTACCTTTGATGTTCCTCTATCGACTCACCTATACTGTAAGTTTAACTATTTATGCTCACACCATGTTAAAGCACTTGAATATGTACTGGCACATTTTGGGCTGTTTACATTGTTTTTGTGCTTATTTAGGCTCCTTGATAAAGGTCCATTATGTACGGACCGAAACGTCGGAGCATGGTGATGTTATCCTTGTGACCTTTCTACTCATCTTGTGAATTAAAACACGTTTGTTTTTTATCAAAAACTTGACTGTTTTTTGGATAAAGTGGCGAGTGCCTGTGTCTCTAGTTTAGAGAAACCACTTTCTGTCTATTGGAGTTCGGAGTACCCTCTGCACCCCTTCACAGGACACCCCACCGTTGGCTTTTGCCTCCCCCAGTGAGAGTGCGGTCTACAAACATAACAATATTATTGGATACCTCGGACTAAGCTGAGGCATCTCTGACCTGTCACCCACATCATCTGCAACCCAGTTACATCTGGTGCAGGACTGGACAACTCGCTGAAGTTGTTTTTCTACCACCTCTGTAAATCAGAGGATTGGACACAGAGCTTGTTTCATTTCTTTTGTTGCCTATGCATGTTTGTCCTTTTTTGTGCTTTGTTCCTCATCTCATTCTGCTATATTGCTCATTGACCATATATTCACCATACTGTGTTTATAAATAACCTGGGCGATTTCTGTAATGGCCACTGGCGGCGTTGGTTTTCTGGATGAACTGCTTCTATCCCAAGCGGAACTAGGCATTGTCTCACTGACGGATGACGACGCAGAAAAAGTTCTGTTCGATCACCTAGAGTTTGACGCACTGCCAACCGAATCGCCAAACGACCTATACCTCAGATTACTCAAACTCAAGAAAAGAGAGACTGATCTCACCCTGCATGGGCACTTCCTCTCTGACTACCATCGAAAGAAGTACATCCCACGCGGGTTCCGCGTCTCCAACGTCCCCACCATCGGCCGTAATAATCCCACCTTCTGCAGCCGATGGTGTGGAGTACTCAATAAGTGTTCCCTCGATCTTATGCTCCTAGTGATAGAGGAGGTTGGATCTGAGCTGAAAAAAGTCAAGAGTAACATCGACACATTCGGCATTGCACATCTGGCAGCTATCAAGAGCGATAAAAGCTGCAACCTCATTGAGAAGCTAAGGGTCCAGATTGAGGAGTACAAGCGTGACCTCGTCTCCTTTAAGCGAAACAAACTAGCAACTGTCACTACGGACTACCAGAACCATAACGTATACCGGTGGCTATCCGGTGACCAGGGCACACGTCGCCCACAGGGCCCCTATAGAAGTAGGAGGCAGGGACAAAGGAACCCATATCGCATCAATACAGGCTCCTCCACCTCAGCCTCTGATACGGAACAATCTGGCACACAGTCAGATTTTTTAGATTCCGGCCCCAGTGCCCCCCGTGGCAGGAACAATCGACAGGGAAAAGGAAGAGGCAGAGGCCACATCCCCGCCGAAGAAATTCTGGGCAAAAGGGTACGCAGACAGGCGAAGATCTGATCTTTAACCTCTCCGACCTAACTCTAACTACACCTATGATTTCCCTCCTTACTAAGGGTCTGTCTTTTGTCCCAACGAATAACTTTGACCCTTTTGAAGCATCAGTGGACCTCTATAAGTTCAGTAGGAAACTGAGACTTCAAGAGCATTTCGGCCATAACACAGTGGGAACGATCGCCCCAAAGAAACTCAAACCACCGTCATCCTTCGATCCAGTCTCTTCCAACCCATCCATCAGGACCTTCACTAGAATGATCGAGATTGATATCCAAAATACCACACAGAAACCTACTTATCAAAACCTGACAGCTGCTGAAAGAACAGCCCTAACCACTCTTAAACGCAACAAGGAAGTAGTGATCCGTCCGGCGGATAAGGGTGGTGCGGTAGTGATCCAGAACTGGACCCAGTACAACGCGGAGATCCTCCGTCAACTCTCCGATACGCAGACCTACAAGCAAGTCTCACAAAACCCCATCCCAGATTTCAAGCGCCGGGTCGATTCACTGCTCAACATCGCCTTATCACACCATTGGATCTCACAAGACAACCACAGTTTCCTCACTGTAAACTTCCCCGTATGCCCCATCATTTACACGTTACCCAAGATACATAAATCTGACACCAATCCCCCCGGCAGACCGATCATCTCTGCACGCAACTCACTACTCCAACCTCTGGCTATCTTCATTGACTGTTTTTTACAACCCCTGGTAACATCTGGACATACCTACATACGAGACTCCAGCGACTTTATCACGCAGTTGCAATCCGTCAACCTGGATCATGAACCTCTATTGGCAACGATGGACGTCAGTTCTCTATACACGGTGATACCACATGACGATGGCCTCAGGATACTTAAGAAAAAACTTGACACCCGTGACACTCTTCATCCCCCGACCGATTTCCTTGTGGACCTAGCCTCACTAATCCTCCGTTGTAACCACTTCATGTATCTCCAACGGTACTACATCCAAATTGCAGGGACCGCAATGGGGTCTAATCTAGCCCCATCATATGCATGCCTATACATGCAGGAGTATGAGGACCAACACATCCTACCCAGATTCGGTGAGAAGATCTCCATCTTCAAACGCTACATAGTGTTACGATCCGCTTCCAGCGGATCGGTGTTATGTACCATTCACATTTTCTGTGTGTTCTCCCTGGGTTTATCTCAGCCTGTGTGTGTGTGTACTCGCTAGTGACATCCAGTGGTCAGCCTGGGCCATTGCAGGTTACTTTCAGTACTGTGTGTTCTGGACTCAGGTGTCTTGATTAGGCTCCTAGCCTGCAGTGCACACCTTCAGGCTATGTGTAATCAGCACCACATTGTGCTCTCTATATAAACCCTCTGGTTGTTCAGTCCCATGCCGGTTATAGCTTGTACCACAGGGTCTCAAGTGTTCCTGGTTCCTGCTTACCCACTGCTCCTGGTTCCTGTGTCCAGTCATCCTGCATCCTGTCATTGATTCCCAGCTGTGTCCTCCATCCAGTCTCCTGTTCTCCCGGTGTCCGTGTGTCGTCCTTTATCCGTCTCCCGGTCTCTGCAGCTCCTGTTGGTCATTGTGGGATTCCTTCTCCAGATATTGATATCCCTCGGTTCCAGATAAGTTGGGAAGATTCCCCCTCTTTGTCTCCGTACTAATCATTTGCTTATTGTGTCAGCGTATAGTGTATTGTTACACCTGTCAGCGGTTCTTAGTGGGTCAGACTGGCACCCCTCTCCGCAGGGCAGGGTGGTTCTCGCCTCTTTGTTTGTAGATAGGTTTCCCCTTGTTCATCACTGGCCTTGGCGTGTGTGTTGTCCTAACATAAGACCAGGTGGCATCGAGGTGGGAGCCTGACTAACGGGCTCCCACGAACGCGGCTATTATTGGTGAAGCCTAGCACCCCGCACACACACGTCAACTCCATCTGGGTACAACGGAGTCAGGTTGGCGAGGCTGCCCTGGTCCTGTCTCTATCTCCTTCCAGCCAGTGTCACGTGGTGTCTCGCCAGACAGCGTGGCACAGGAGATCCTAACATTATAACCGGCCATACAGCACTCTGGAGCTGAGTTCTGCCCTCTCAGTCCAGAGATTTCTAGCCGTGTCAGCTTTTTCTTGTGTCAGTTTTTTTCTTGCTGGTGTATAAACTTGCATGGCCATATCATGCAGGCCATGCAAGAGTCATTAGCGGCTCTAAATTTGGCATTCAATGCCGTAAAACCTGGGCAGTGGGAGATTTTGCAGCAGTCTCTTCTGCAGCTGCAAAGACTCATCACTGATATTTTTCTGATCCTCCCAGAGGTCACTGGGGTTTGTTCAGCCCCTAATGAGGCCCTGCCTAGGGAAGTATTAGGCAGCAAGTCCTCAGACCCAGAGGGTCAGGTAAAGCATAGAAGTTATCTACGACCGAAGCTTCCGTTAGAGGAGCGTCAGCGGCGTAGAAACCTTAACCTATGCTTATACTGTGGAGATTCTGGCCACTTCTTGCAGACGTGTGGCTTGCGTAATTCCGGTGGTGCCGTCAGGGTATCTCCTCTGGCCAGGTCTGAGCAGGTTGTCAGATCTAAGCCTGTCTCCACTGTGGCAGAGGAGCTCTCTGCCGAGTCTCCCAGTAAAAGCACTCTGCCTTTTTCTACTGGTTCCAGTGCTGATGTTTTATTGACCAGGGAGTCAGAGTTGCAAACCCTTGAAGGGAAAACCCAGGTGGTTGACTCAGATACCGGGGGCCCGCTGAGCCAGTCTGATGCCGGGGGCCCGCCGAGCCGGTCTGATGCCGGTGGCCCGCCGAGCCGGTCAGAGGCCGGTGGCCCGCCGAGCCGGTCAGAGGCCGGTGGCCCGCCGAGCCGGTCAGAGGCCGGGGGCCCGCCGAG
The DNA here is from genome assembly GCF_055691185.1 of Crinia signifera. Classification (NCBI taxonomy): domain Eukaryota; kingdom Metazoa; phylum Chordata; class Amphibia; order Anura; family Myobatrachidae; genus Crinia; species Crinia signifera. The sequence goes on from NC_139220.1 coordinate 150,898,228, forward strand.
CCGGTCAGAGGCCGGGGGCCCGCCGAGCCGGTCAGAGGCCGGGGGCCCGGAGGCCGCAGCCCCGAGTGGGGGCCCGGAGGCCGCAGCCCCGAGTGGGGGCCCGGAGGCCGCAGCCCCGAGTGGGGGCCCGGAGGCCGCAGCCCCGAGTGGGGGCCCGGAGGCCGCAGCCCCGAGTGGGGGCCCGGAGGCCGCAGCCCCGAGTGGGGGCCCGGAGGCCGCAGCCCCGAGTGGGGGCCCGGAGGCCGCAGCCCCGAGTGGGGGCCCGGAGGCCGCAGCCCCAGAAGGGGTTCAAGTTGGTGTCACCCCAGAAGGGGTTCAAGTTGGTGTCACCCCAGAAGGGGTTCAAGTTGGTGTCACCCCAGAAGGGGTTCAAGTTGGTGTCACCCCAGAAGGGGTTCAAGTTGGTGTCACCCCAGAAGGGGTTCAAGTTGGTGTCACCCCAGAAGGGGTTCAAGTTGGTGTCGCCCCAGAAGGGGTTCAAGTTGGTGTCGCCCCAGAAGGGGTTCAAGTTGGTGTCGCCCCAGAAGGGGTTCAAGCCTGTGTCGCCCCAGAAGGGGTTCAAGCCTGTGTCGCCCCAGAAGGGGTTCAAGCCTGTGTCGCCCCAGAAGGGGTTCAAGCCTGTGTCGCCCCAGAAGGGGTTCAAGCCTGTGTCGCCCCAGAAGGGGTTCAAGCCTGTGTCGCCCCAGAGGGGGTTCAAGCCTGTGTCGCCCCAGAGGGGGTTCAAGCCTGTGTCGCCCCAGAGGGGGTTCAAGCCTGTGTCGCCCCAGAGGGGGTTCAAGCCTGTGTCGCCCCAGAGGGGGTTCAAGCCTGTGTCGCCCCAGAGGGGGTTCAAGCCTGTGTCGCCCCAGAGGGGGTTCAAGCCTGTGTCGCCCCAGAGGGGGTTCAAGCCTGTGTCGCCCCAGAGGGGGTTCAAGCCTGTGTCGCCCCAGAGGGGGCGCAAGCCTGTGTCGCCCCAGAGGGGGCGCAAGCCTGTGTCGCCCCAGAGGGGGCGCAAGCCTGTGTCATCCCAGAGGGGGTTCAGGCCTGTGTCATCCCAGAGGGGGTTCAGGCCTGTGTCTCCCCTGAGGGGGTTCAAGTCTGTGTCTCCCCAGAGGGGGTTCAAGCCGGTGTCGCCCCAGATGGGGACGCTGTCCATCTAGTCCCTAAGAGGGATTCTGATTGTCCTGTCTCTGAACAGAGTTCCAGCCATGTCGGTAACATGGAGAGACCATCTGTTGGTCTTTTTGTTGTTGCCCAGCCAGAGTTTCACTATAGTGCTGCCCACTTAGAAGTGCATCACAGTGGTGATCAGCCAGAGACTCATCATAGTGCTGCCCAACCAGAAAGACCATCAGACTTGGAAGAGGTCTTAACCTCTAAGGGGGACCCTAAAGTCTCAGCCTCAAGGGCCATAATTCCAGCTATACAGTCCAGTCAGTTAGCTGATAATGAAGTTACTGTTGATGCTTTGAACGATATCTCTACGTCTATAGTTTTTGATGGGGACCTAACCCAATTTGTTGCGCTCACTAAATTTTTTATCACTATTTTGGAGTCCAGACCATTTTTAGGTATCACTTCAGATAATGTGGTGCTCTATTTAATTTATTGCTTCAGAGGTGAACCTTTCAAATGGGCGTCCAAATTTATTGAATCTGAGGATCCCATTCTTAAGAATCTCCCAGCATTCAGTGATGCTGTATTGAAAAAATTTGGTCCCAATAAAAGTGGTTCACCTGCCTCTGGACTGACCATCTTCTCTGCAGAGACTCCATCATGCATAGGAAAGTCAGTACAAAAGTCCCAGCCCATAGCTATGGTCGCTGGGTGTGCTCGTTTTAACAGGAATGCCCCTGGAATCTTAGCTTTTACACCAGTGGAATCCAGGCTTGATTCTGTCTTGAATTCAGAGATCGATGGTTGTCCAGTGTCTTGTCCAGTGTCTACTCAATCTGTCAAGAGTCCTGCCTATGTTCAGTCTTGCGATACTACTTCTTCTCCAGTGCCAAATGTTACCAAGATTGAAACCATAATCCTTCCCTTAGATGCGGACTCCAACTCAGATTACAACTCTGAAATCGATGAAATGTCTTTAGTTGAGGGTACCGTTAGTTCAGACAATATTTTTGGTATTACTGTGTTTACTCCCAGGCAACCTGGGAAGAAGAAGAAGAAGAAGTCTTGTCGGAGACATTGAGTCTGTTTTTGTTCTTGGTTCCCCTTGATCAAGCTGGGGTGTCCGGAGTCCACCTTTTTTAGGGGGGGATACTGTTACGATCCGCTTCCAGCGGATCGGTGTTATGTACCATTCACATTTTCTGTGTGTTCTCCCTGGGTTTATCTCAGCCTGTGTGTGTGTGTACTCGCTAGTGACATCCAGTGGTCAGCCTGGGCCATTGCAGGTTACTTTCAGTACTGTGTGTTCTGGACTCAGGTGTCTTGATTAGGCTCCTAGCCTGCAGTGCACACCTTCAGGCTATGTGTAATCAGCACCACATTGTGCTCTCTATATAAACCCTCTGGTTGTTCAGTCCCATGCCGGTTATAGCTTGTACCACAGGGTCTCAAGTGTTCCTGGTTCCTGCTTACCCACTGCTCCTGGTTCCTGTGTCCAGTCATCCTGCATCCTGTCATTGATTCCCAGCTGTGTCCTCCATCCAGTCTCCTGTTCTCCCGGTGTCCGTGTGTCGTCCTTTATCCGTCTCCCGGTCTCTGCAGCTCCTGTTGGTCATTGTGGGATTCCTTCTCCAGATATTGATATCCCTCGGTTCCAGATAAGTTGGGAAGATTCCCCCTCTTTGTCTCCGTACTAATCATTTGCTTATTGTGTCAGCGTATAGTGTATTGTTACACCTGTCAGCGGTTCTTAGTGGGTCAGACTGGCACCCCTCTCCGCAGGGCAGGGTGGTTCTCGCCTCTTTGTTTGTAGATAGGTTTCCCCTTGTTCATCACTGGCCTTGGCGTGTGTGTTGTCCTAACATAAGACCAGGTGGCATCGAGGTGGGAGCCTGACTAACGGGCTCCCACGAACGCGGCTATTATTGGTGAAGCCTAGCACCCCGCACACACACGTCAACTCCATCTGGGTACAACGGAGTCAGGTTGGCGAGGCTGCCCTGGTCCTGTCTCTATCTCCTTCCAGCCAGTGTCACGTGGTGTCTCGCCAGACAGCGTGGCACAGGAGATCCTAACACATAGATGACATATTTCTGGTGTGGCAAGGCTCGAAGAATGAACTCTTAGAAATGATAACCTATCTCAACGGGTTATCCAATCCCATCCGCTTCACCCATTCCATCGACGCAACTTCTATCAGCTTTTTAGATATATGTGTAACCATATCCAACAACCAACTGCAAACCAGTCTGTTCCGGAAGAGTACTGACCGGAACACACTTCTGACCACAAGCAGCCAGCATCCTCCATCCTTGAAAGAAAATCTTCCAGTGTCTCAGTACATGCGTGTGATGCGGAACAACAGCAACGCAGATACCATGGAAGAGCAGCTGAGAGCAATGTCTGAGCGCTTCAGGGACCGAGGATACACTAAACATGTTCTAAACAGATGCCTGAAGAAAGCTAAGATCAGAATGGCACAACAGAACAATGGAGAGACAAGAGTCTCCAAAAAAACCCCTCGCATGACATTTGTGAATACGTTCAACCATGCATCCTCTACACTGAATAAAAGCTTGCAAAAAAACTGGCCACTGATTTCCTCTGACCCTAATTTGAAGCTACAACATCACTCATACCCTATGATGGCATACCGAAAGAGCCCCAATCTGAAGCAGCTCCTTATGCGCCCCACGGTGCACCCTGAACCTAAACAAAACACATCTTGGCTCCTCACCCAGCGCCCCGGGTGCTACAAATGCACCGGGTGCACTACCTGCAATGGTATGCTTACCGGTCCTTCTTTCCCTCACCCCCTGTCTGGGAAATTGATCAAGATACGGTTCCGCCTCCACTGCCTTCTTGACCACGTTATATACCTCTTAACCTGTCCCTGTGGGTTGGCATACACAGGTATGACCACCCGGAAATTCAGGGAGCGTATGGCGAACCATAGGAACTCAATCAGAGCAGCAATTGAATCCGGTAAAACGGATTTACCAATACCAAGACACTTCCTCACAGCTGGGCATCAGGTCGCAAGCTTGCGATGTCGACTGATCGATTGGGTCCCGCCACCCCCACGGGGTGGTGACCGTGGACTACTACTTAAGAAAAAGGAGAGTCGATGGATTTATGAGTTGGGGACCCTTGCCCCGAGGGGCTTGAATGAAAACAACCCCCTCAACATATTCCTCAGATGAATGTTGGGGACATCCCTTACCACCTTTGACAAATGTATTATTATTTTGTGCCAGTTATCGATTTACTTCTGTTTTCCCCCCCTCATTTCTTTCCATATGTTTATGTTCTGTAGTGTTTATATGTTTTTAATTTTATTATTATCATTAGTATTTTTCTTCTTTTCATTATCTACACTCTTTGCTCTGTCACCCGTTCTCTGTACACTTGGTGGTACATCACGAGTAACTCTATTGTTATAAGTTTTCCCCAGTCACCGGTGTGTTCTTCACATATAGCCACTGGTATAGCGGGTATTATACCCCATTTAGACCACGTTGATCTATATCCTTTTGCCCCACTAACTGAGTCTGAGCCTGGTTTCCTTCAGCACCTATGCTGGATATATGCCGGCTATGTGATTGTGTCAAATACGGGGCTCCACCCCGCACCAGACCGATCATTTGCTGCGCATGTCTCACTTACCACTATTACCCTCTATACGCGTACTTCCCCGATCAGTTAGAGACCGGGCACGTCACACGTTTTCTAGTGACGTGCACCGGTTACATTGTCCCTTGCCCTGAAACGCACACATCACTGTGATGCGTTCCACGCCCGCGATACGTCACTTCCGGTGTCCGGTCTTCCGGCACTGGCTTGCGCATCACCTTGCGGTCCACCGCAGCCGCTTGCTTCCGGGTTGCGTCACGCAGGATGTGACGTCATCCGGCAGAAACGGCGGGACCCGGCGCACACAGACTTCCGGCTTAGTGCTATTTAAACCAGGCCAGCACAGCTCCTTCAGTGGATGTCTACCACTGCTCCATGCTGGTTTGCATGCAGCGCACCTGTACCTTTGATGTTCCTCTATCGACTCACCTATACTGTAAGTTTAACTATTTATGCTCACACCATGTTAAAGCACTTGAATATGTACTGGCACATTTTGGGCTGTTTACATTGTTTTTGTGCTTATTTAGGCTCCTTGATAAAGGTCCATTATGTACGGACCGAAACGTCGGAGCATGGTGATGTTATCCTTGTGACCTTTCTACTCATCTTGTGAATTAAAACACGTTTGTTTTTTATCAAAAACTTGACTGTTTTTTGGATAAAGTGGCGAGTGCCTGTGTCTCTAGTTTAGAGAAACCACTTTCTGTCTATTGGAGTTCGGAGTACCCTCTGCACCCCTTCACAGGACACCCCACCGTTGGCTTTTGCCTCCCCCAGTGAGAGTGCGGTCTACAAACATAACAATACATATATATATATATGCAGGGAAGAACAGGCGGCACTCCAAGGGTTTGTATAAAGATTGTATTAAAGCTGATAAGACACCAACGTTTCGGGGCCCAAAATGCCCCTTTGTCAAGGTGGTGAAAACATACAGTGATTGTTTTCACCACCTTGACAAAGGGGCATTTTGGGCCCCGAAACGTTGGTGTCTTATCAGCTTTAATACAATCTTTATACAAACTCTTGGAGTGCCGCCTGTTCTTCCCTGCATACCTTCTCGTCACGGAGGGCACCGAGGTCAGAGCTGCTGAGGGGAGAGTGCCGGACCGCACGCCACTTCATATATATATGTGCCGGACCGTGTGTCATATATATATATATATATATATATATATATATACATATAGACGTTCAGCTTGGCACTCACAATACACAAAACAGTTGCTGCGGGTGCCTCCTGGCACAATGGTATATGAGTCAGCTTGAAAATCAAACAGCGGCACTCCACAGACAAATTCAAAGGTGCTTTTATAGGTGTCCCAACGTTTCGGGGAATGGATACCCCTTTACATCTTGATAAAGGGGTATCCATTCCCTGAAACGTTGGGACACCTATAAAAGCACCTTTGAATTTGTCTGTGGAGTGCCGCTGTTTGATTTTCAAGCTGACTCATATATATATATATATATATATATATATATATCTATATATACAAACTGACGAAGTCCTATGATGAAACGCATAGGGGCGTGGCATGTGTGACGCACTGTGTGCCACTGGAGATCGAGCTGTGTGGCTGCTCTCGCTCAAAGACGCTGAGGTGCCGGGGATCCGGAATTGACATCGTGCTGCTGGAGCTGTGAGAGGTCCCATGAGTGAGCTACAAGTGCCTGCAGTTTGTGCCAGTGGTTATTTGATATATATCTTGTGGTAGCCAGCCCACACCAGAGGCACACCTCGGTACGGGTTCTACCTTCATAATAGGAGATGTGCTGTTAGCATTGTCCACCTGTTTTAAATAAACTGTATTACACTATGAAGCGCCCCCTCTATTTGTTTTAGATGGAAATGTTTGGAAATGTTCTGAAGTTCCCGTGGGAATCGGGTTCACCAGAGGGGAGCTGCTGCCCTAAACAAGTTCACCCATTGGACTGAGTGTGGATAAGGATCACTTTTAAAGTGTTTCTATAAGGACAGAAAAAGTGTCAGCGCACCTATAATTTTATTGTTATATATATATATATATATATATATATATATTTTATATAGTAAAAATGTGCTTCCTTTGCGCTACTGACGTCAAATATCCTATTAATTTTGTTTTAGGTTTCATGGACGCTCTGAAACATAATATATTGTGTAGCGCTTGTATAATTCTGAGTTATAAAGTTGTTTATTTCAAGCTTATAGCAAAATAAGTAACTGTGAGAGTGTTTAAATAACCAATCATATAAATATTTACAAGCTTTATCGACAAACATTACATTTCTAAAAAGATGAAGCTCTGGGGGTGTACAAACATATTTCTCACATATATTCCAAGTCTTCAATTGCCATAAGCAAACAAATGCTCTGTAGAACTGGATGATATGCTGAAAGACCTTCCCCTGTTCGGTTTGATGCAGCTGTATCAGCTTGAGCTCAATCATGAATATGATAAACCAAATATCAGCCATCTGTTAGATCATAAGAGCATATGTTAGGGTGAGAGCCCTGTAACTCCAGTATGCCAGACACATAGCCCAGCATAAGAGCAGGTACTGCTTTATGTTGAATTCTCTAGTATAAAAGAGGTTAAGCAAGGCTTTTCCTTAATTATTATCAGAGTTTTACATAAAGTCTGCTTCATCAACTGGATAAATATTTGACTGCTATTCAGTAAATTGCATTAGTTTACTCTAACTGTATGCTCAGCCTTATTCAGGCATCATACATTAAGCAATGTAGTGTGTAATGCATCTCCACAGGTGACCAGAGCTATTCTCTGTATGAGGTAAATTAAAACTCATATTTTAAAAATTAAACATTCTTGCACTTTATGATTTCAATATTTAATTATAAAATGTGTCAGAGTCTAATCTCTGACTGAGTCAGGCATGAAATTAATCAAAAAAGAAAGAAGTTTAGCTATCCTTTACTGGGAAGAAAATATGATTTGTTATTCCATCTCTTGATTCTGACATCACACACATTTTGTGCAAAAAGGCTTTAATGAGAACAAAGTCAAACAATTCAGTCATAGTTGCTGACTCAGAAGATCAATGCAATTAACAAAACAAATGGGTAATTGGGAGTAATGGGCATGGGAATACTGCCAACGGCATTCTGGGGAATAAGTAAGTCGTGTATAAAGATGCAGACAAGGTTTCTGACCCTATGTTTAGGCAGATGTTAACATGATAGTAAGTTAGGTTTACAATGTGCAATATTTAAATCATCCGACTGTACATACTATTTGATGTTGTCGATTGATTTTTACGGTATACTGTTGTCAAAAAAGTATGTATATCTTTTGAAATAGTAAATGTTATTAATTAACTGATATGTGCAAATATACACTGTTTTCTCTACAAATTACAGTATTTTTTCATAGTAGAAATAAAACTCTGGGTAGTTATTACGTTATACTGTACATTGAACACATGAAATTGTATTATATGTAACAATATTAAGTGTATTTCTTTTAAATGACAGCAGAGACCTGCAAATAATACTGCTTTCACATTGCAAAATGCAGGCTTTTAAATGGTTCAGTCCCGGCCAGGCCCGGCGACAGGGGGGGTCAAAGGGTACAGCTGTGACGGGCTCCGAGTATCAGAGGGGCCCCAAGTTCAGCCCCCGCTTGGCCGCCGGGCCACTCATCCTCTGACTGTTAGCGTGGCCGTGGTGCCGCTGAGACAATTGAGCCTGCAGTACATGGGGGCTGCCTGGGGACATTGCCGGGACACGCAACTCTAGACTGCCGCGCAAACAGCCTGTGGGCGGTCCGCCGGGACACGCAGCTTCCAGCCGCCGGCGCTTACACACACTGACATGAGCCGATGCTGTCAGTGTATCCAGAGCCAGATTAAGGTCTAAATGGGCCTGGAGCTGAAAATTATCAAGGGCCTATTATGTGCAATAATAGGGTTTGTGGCCAGCACCTAATAATGTGGGAGGCGTGACCAGTGTTCTGGTTGGGTGGTCTGCTCATGGGTGTGTCTCTATTTGTGTATAGGCATAGGAAAAATGCAGGGAAATATTTTGGCAGATGCCCTTTAAAGCTGCACCCGCAGGATGCCGATGTCCTAAGATACTTGTGGGGTCATCCATAAAAAAAAATACTGAAAGCCGAAACTTGGACAACATTTCAGCACCTTTTATGTGGTCACCTAAGTTTACCACACCATAGTACCCCCCTTATACTGTACTTGTCTCTTACACATAGGGGGAAATTTACTAAAGGAAATTTGTAAAAAAAAAAATAGGTGTATTTGTATCCAGAAATACACTTATTTTTGATATTTACTATCCCGAAAATACGGCAATTCGTATTCGTATTGATAGCACATCAATACGACTATGAATTGCCATATTTTCGGGATAGTAAATGTCAAAAATAAGTGTATTTCTGGATACAAATACACCTATTTTTTTTACAAATTTCCTTTAGTAAATTTCCCCCATAATGCCACATTGAATGAGCCAAAATTCACACAATGGCACACGGATTGAGTCAAAATTCAGGGATTTACCTGGGAATATGGTCCCAGGATCATGCAGGGACATTCCCGGGCTGGCCCATTTTACACCAGCCTAGTCCCTGCATTTTCTGGTGTGATGGGGAGAGAACCCCCCTCCTTAAACAACCATCTATATCCTCAGAACCAACTGAGCCTTTTACATGTGGGCTTCGAATGATTTTGGTCCCGTAAAACTGTGCCGTTTGGTTCCAAAAAAATCTGTCCTCAAACAACATGAACAGCCATGAAATGACATTTCAGAAATGAAAAAATCAGTTTACCCGCAATATCTCTAGAACCAATGAACCCATATGGACCAGCCTGGTATCAGATTGAAGACCCAGAGATTTGGGATTGAGATCAACCTCGAGCTTCTGTGATGCCAGAGGGGGAACTGGCAGCCGTTGGAACCTGGTGGGGGTCAGAAATAGCGGGTCCCATGTTATCCTAAGAGGGGAAAACGTTCAAGGTTTACCTAGCAGTATCTCCGGTTCCCGGAGGGCTAGCAATGCGAGGCCGGGCTCATTGGAAAGCTCTGGCCCTCAGCTACAAAATGGGCCTATTTAGAGAGTGGGCCTGGAGCTATAGCTCCATCAGCCCCATTGTTAATCCGGCCCTGAGTGTATCTAAGCAGCGGCCGGAAGCTGCGTGTCCCGGCGGACCGTCCACAGGCTGTTTGCGCGGCAGCCAAGAGCTGCGTGTCCCGGCGAATGTCCCCAGACCATTGTGGGTGCTCATTATAAACATCAGCATCTAAGGTGAGAAATCTTTATATGTGGGGTGCACTTTGGGTCTCTACTGCTGCTTCTCGGGGCCGTGTCTAGTGTTAGCTCAGGTCTGGATAGCAGTCTCTTGTCAATACTTTGATTTAACATACTGCACTTGAATTGGTCTCTAAGGACGTATGGCTTCAAACTGGCAGTAAATATCTGAATTTGGTCACACACGTGTGTCTGTGTGTGTGTGTGTATATATATATATATATATATATATATATATACATACACTCCACAAAGACCGCACATGGATAAGAAAGAAGGAAATCATGCAGTTGAAGTTCAAATGTTTTCGATGTATTTTACCACATCATCATCAGGATAATACACGGGTGAAAATCACATACCTCTATCATACCAGCACCAGTGAGAACACCGCCCCGGCATCATCCGTACAGAGTGGATGCGCCCGCTGATGACGTCATCCTACCCTGTCGGTTACTATGAAAACGCGTGTAACACCAAGCACCTTAACTCACGCCACTTGAAAGGTGATGCAACCCTGGTTAGCATCATCATCGTGCGGCGGTTGCCATGGTGCGTAACATCAATTGTCTAATGGGCATTAAGGTGTGTGGTATAATATGTAGTAGGCATCACGATTTGTGGCATAATGTGTATTAGTTGTCAATTCAGAAGTGAGACTATCTGCGCTGGGGGCAGCAATTATATGGGACTCCTTGCCACCAATATGCCCACCATTCCTCCCTGCTCCACACAACTACTAGTGCTTGAGGGGGTGGGGGCCCCCAGAAATATCAGTGTATGGGGCCCCAAGATTTCTGTTGCCATCCCTGGTCCCGGCATGACCCTGCATTTGGGATGTTCACATCCCCTCAGTGAACCAGCATTATTGCCGATTCGCTGATGTCATCCAGGAGGGGCGCAGTGGGGATTCGGTGCAACAATGGGGGGCGGGGAAGGAGGCAGCGCTTAGAGCTGGCGCTGCTCTAATCGCTGCCTCCTCTATAGTGTGAACGGGTAACGGGTCGCTCAACCCATTTAACCTGTTCACACTGCACAGCAACACGGCAACGAACCGTTAAGAACTCTGCTTTTTTACCGGTTCTTATTACCGTGTTGCTACCTGTTTGCGTAACACGGTAATCTCTTTCACTAATTATCAGGTACAGCTGGCAAGAAACCGGCTTGTACCCGGTAATTAGTTGTGATGTGAAAGGGGTATAATGTAAGTGTGTAAGTATATTTACCTGGTCACTTTTCAGATTCATTGTTTCTTTCTAATTACCTGCTGGGAGACAGCAAATAATGGTTTATGTAAAGGTCATAAAGTTTTGTATTGTGACTATTGTTACTAATATGTAAATGTCCATATAACCTATTAATAATGCCGCAACTAGACATTTTGGTGCCCTGTGCCAAAAATTGACCCCCCCCTTTCCCCCGATATTTAAAAATGAAACAGTGTACACACCAAAATAGCTTCTCGTGGAACGGCATGTTCACAAAATTGTACCAATAGATCCTCACATACCCTTACATACCTAATTCCCACTTGACTAGCACCACTTGTGCACACAATGCCCACATGTGTAGCGTCCACCTTGCCCCAATGTCATCCCTGTCCCCCTTCCCCATTTTATATAATATGGGTAAGGATTGGCACTGGCTTTTGAAAGTTGGAAATAGCATAAATAATCAAAATAGACCAACACAGAAGCACATTGTCAGTAATCACCTGCGTTGTCTGTTTGGTGGTGCTCCGAAAAAGGTTCAGCGTTATAACTGAAAGGATAAGTCAAAGAGGTGACCAAGGGAGAACAACGAGTCACAGTTTCACCCCTGTCCCCCTTTCCCAATTTTAACATACCACGGCCAGTGAAAACGCGTCCCCTCCAGACTGCACTGTGTTCTCCAGCCATCTGCTCCCATCCTCAGTCAGTCACAGCTCCACCTGCCAAGCAGAGTACCGAGTCTAGGACACAGAAGGGGGGGGGGGGGAGACACACAGTGTAACACAGAGGGGACGCACTGTCTTTGGCTGGGAGAGTTGAGGGACAGGGTGTTGCTGACATACAAAAAGAAAAGAACCAGTGGGCGCCTTCTGTACACTAAAACAATTTATTACACAAATAACACAAAAAACATAAAACAATAATTTGCATGCATGCAATACCTCAATAAAAAGGAGATTAAAAAACCATTTCACTGCATTTGCATATTGGTGTAACTAATAGTTACCAGTTCCTGGTTAGGTAGGTAAGTCGCTGGGTGTGGATAGATGTTTTAGTCTCGCACAATAATAGTGTGGGCAATGATTTGTAAATCCTTCCAGGTGGAATCGGGGTTTACAGGACAAGTACACAGCGGCAGGTATGGCAAGAGGTGTCAGTTCCTTGTTAATACTCGGCACTGTCTCCTTCAATCATGTGTGCTGACATGGGTGCTCACAGTGCAGATGCACTGTGGGCAAAGTACCTCTGGCGCACACATACAGTAGTTATGGCCCTGCCTATTAATCAATGCCCCAAATTCCTTAAACCTAAGCCTATACCAAAGACTCACCTCTGCCCACTCAAAAAATGTTATGTTGACAAAGCAGGATCTTGGCTAATTTGAATTGACACAGAAAGGCACGAAAGGCGGTTGTAAAAAAGTGGGTGCGACCCAACATTATGCCACACACCGTAATGCCCATTGCACATTTTTGTGAACTTTGTAATACCAATTACACATAAAGCCACATGCCATACTGCCAATTACACATAAGGCCACACATGATGCCCATTGCATACTATATAACAAACCGTAATGCCCATTACATACCATATAACACACCGTAATGCCCATTACACAATAAGTCACACACCGTGATGCCCATTACACTGCAACCGCACACCATGATGCCCATTACACCCCACACCGTGATGCCAATTACACAATACTCCCCCACACAATAATGCCAATAAAACATTATGCTGCACACCGTGATGCCAATTACACAATACACCATACACTGTGATGCCCATTACACCGCACACTGTGATGGCAAATACACAATACCCCCCACACCGTAATGCCCCTTACACATTACACCCCACACCATGATGCCCATTACACATATGCCCCCATACTAGTGCTAGACACAGATATGCCCCCACAGTGCCAGACACAGATATGCCCCCACAGTGCCAAACACAGATATGCCCCCCACAGTGCCAAACACAGATATGCCCCCACAGTGCCAGACACAGATATGCCCCCCACAGTACCAGACATAAACCCCCACAGTGCCATATATACCCCCCACAGTGCAGACAAAGACAGTCACAGAGTCACTCACTCACCAACACAATAAATGCAAGGTGCACCAGTCCAGGTTTAGGCTCAGCTGGTTACGACTCCACTCAGGTCAGATCAGATCACTTGAACAGGAGGTGGAGTGAAGGACTCGGAGCAGAACTTGAAGACTGACTGAAATGGCGCCGGATTCAATACCCAAACCCGCTCCCCTCAGTGACCAGTGAGTGATAGGAGTTTCAGAGCCTCAGCCTATACGCCCAAGCCGGGTCCCTCCTCCATCTCCTGGGGTGGCCAATCCCCACAGCAGGAGGGGGAGGCACCCTCTCTGGACACTGCCACTGACAGCCAAGGAGCTTGGCGCCATACTCCGCTCCGAGAGGGCAGAGTAGCGTGCAGGGGAGCGGGCGAGCTGGCGGTGCAGGTACGGCTCTGGCGCCCTGTTATCTTCCGGTGCCCTGAACTTGTGCTCCGCCCTCACCACGCCCCTGATATCACAGGTTTGTTAAACATTCTCTGTGACTATCACTATATTTTAAATGTGTTTACTATAAAAGCGACAGATCTAAAGTGGAGGAAACTGCTATTCTTTTTGACTAGCTGCATATCTTTGTATCTATTGTGTCTGGAACATTTTGAATGATTAATTTCACTCATTCCTTATTGCACTGCCGTCTATATGAGTATGAATAAAACCCCGATGTAAAAGTAAGACAAGATTTTCGGAAATAGAAAACAAATGACATTGTTTGCATACATACTGTATATCACCAAAAGCAAATGGATAATAAAATATGTAAGAAAAGGCATAGCGGCAGGCAAAAATAAATACATGCCACTGTGTCTTCATCAAATGAAATACTTGTTAAACAAATATTTAATATTTCACACAGATCTTTAGTTAGAGAAGTTTTTATAGTGGAAGAAAAATCTGTTGCATAGATTAATGCATTTATGCCAGTGCATGAGAATAAAACAAATGTGCTCCTAAAGAATTTAAAAAGAGTACCGGCATGTTAAATGGAAGTGCTTAGCACTGTTTGTGCTCATCTGAAATGACAGGAGAAATAATAGCTGCCTTAATTATTAGTTTAGTTATAGATACTATTTTGTGTGATGGAACAACGAGACATTATTATTATTATCCTTTTTAGAATTAGATGTGTCCTCTGGATACATAATTGATCCTGGAGGTAGAAATAGGAATGTGGGCAGTGTAAAGGCTAACATCAGCATTCCAATAAGGAGTATCCCAACAGGAATGTCCTCCCTTCCCGGGCCAGATTAAGCATTTGGGGGCCCGGGGTCACTTAAGACAGGGGGCCCCCCTCCAATTTGTCATTAATGGCCGCAAACTGCATGGGAGAATACACTGTCAAAACACAGAGTAAAGGCAGTATAAACTTGGTCAATGGGTAACTGCAGGGGATGTGGGGCTTAATATAAACATATATATATATATATATATATATATATATATATAAATATATGTATATATATATATATATATATATATATATATATATATATATATATATATATATATATATATATATATAGATGTCCAATAAAGAAGGCACACTGACAATACCAGAAATGGTGTTAGAATAAAAATGCTGTATTGGGCATACGGCAGGCAGAAGCTCTGCTACATCGAGCGCTTTCGGGGATTCACCCCGTCCTCAGGATAACAGCCCACAATCATAGAACAACAACAACATTGTTGTTCTATGATTGTGGGCTGTTATCCTGAGGACGGGGTGAATCCCCGAAAGCGCTCGATGTAGCAGAGCTTCTGCCTGCCGTATGCCCAATACAGCATTTTTATTCTAACACCATTTCTGGTATTGTCAGTGTGCCTTCTTTAATGGACATCTATTACAGTTTTTTGATGTGCACCTGACCCGTTGGCTTTTTTATTGGAGTGCCGGTTAAAAAGGATTGTATATATATATATATATATATATATATATATATATATATATATATATATTACCACATGAAAAAAGCCTGTGTTTGTAAAGAGTAACCTTACTCTTTAGGAGCCCTGACAGGCTCAGCGCTGCCTCTGATTAAAAACCCTCCCATGAAAATGCAGCTGCTGCTGATGTCCTCCCTGAGAAGCATATGATGAGCTCCACCAAGCAAAGCTCTGTGCAAGCCTCTCAGCCTCTAAACTCTTGTGCAAATTCTCATGGAACTTAGTCAACTCCCAGTAATGCACTGCACACTGTGCAGTCAGTGTGCCTTGGTTCCTGATGCTCAGCACCATTAATCATTGTCACATTGGCAGATAGGTGAAGCTGCAGCACTACCTCACTCCCATGCACAAAACCTTTAGCTAAAACAAAAACAAAACAAAACAGTTTTTTTTAAACATGCCAACCACAGGGGGGCCCTAGATAGAGGGGGCCCAGGGGTACTGACCCCCTGAGTCCCCCTTAATCTGGCCTTGCTCCCTACCTTTGAACATTAACCTTCCCTGCTTGCAGTCTAACCCTAGCTGTTAATGCCTTACCATAACTCACACACCCCACTGCCTAAACCTAACCCCCAGTCCCACAGCCTTATTCTAACTGCCTCTTCTAAGTGCCAATACCCAACCGCCCCTGCCCCATAGTCTAACCCTAACCTTCCCCCAGCCGAACCCTAAGTCCCTCCCTAGTGCCTAAACCTAACACCCCCTTCTCTGGATTCTGCCAGCCGGAAACCCATTCACCAGGTTTAATAACTGCATACTGTGTCCTTTTAAATCCTTACTGCAATGTGTATGCATCACAGCAAGGAAAGTGCATTATATCAGGGCTTGTGTGATTGCATTCTTCCACTATCCCATAGACATGAATGGGAGATGGCATGCACTCATGCCTGCCTCTTATTCAAGGAACCCTCTTTCCGATTGCTCGCCGTAAGTCGTAATATTTTTTATAAGGTTACAGAGAGATACAATTCTGTGAGATAATATAAAAAGCAATCTACACCTGTCATTTTTCACATACAGCCTGAAAATTGTAAGGCAGAGGCAGATTGGCTATGAGACTCCCCTGAGCCACCTGGGACCTTCCCGGGTGGCTGGATCACATGCTGTACTTTGCATGTGCTCCTTTCACATGTGATGTATTGCATGCAACCCCTCTCCCTTCCGTGGAGAGGGGGGCCAAGTAGGAGGTCTAACTAGATGGGTTTGACTAAGGGTGCTTGACATAACATGTTTTATCTAGATAGCTTTGAACCGCTATACCATAACCCCCATTATGCATGCACAAAAGGTCTCCACAAATATATTGGATCATGGTTGGCAGTACCTCCGCAAACATGTTCACCTGCACTGTGTATTACCTACAACATATGGGCTGCTGGACAGTACTCTATTAACTACTATACATTTCTAAATTCATCCACTGCTGTACCATACACTGCTGTTAAGAGCAAGAAGAAAGACAACCTTGAAATGTATTATTATTTTTATTATTATTAATAATAATAATAATAATAATAATAATAATACATTTTAAAGGGTTTGAGATAAAACTTGAAATTGCAAAGGTGACTTAGTTCTCTGAATATTGGCTAACCTGAAAGAACGTCTCTATTTCTCAAATATTAATAGTATTTGCTAAGGGATGACCACATCTTCTACATCCATTTCTGAATAAACAGTTATTACTGGCATTGACGTCTAGTCTTGTTATTTAGAATGCAACCCTGCTTTTCCAAGACACTTTCTATGCATCCACTGATTTAACTTACTGCTTGTAGTTCCATCTGGGATTAAATGTGACTTCAAACATGTTTCCTTTTCCTGCTGAACAAATACTGGTTTACAGCATATTCTTTATCCTTATTTTTGCAGTGTTGAATGTAAGTATCTACAATTCTACTACTTGATCTTTAATTTGATATGACACTATTATTTTTAAATCCAAAATGTGATTTAACTATAGCAAAGTAGTTCCATACAATCACCCCAAAATACTCTTTGTGGGATATAGGTGTGATTTCATGTTATCCATGTACTTTGTGCCACCTCATTAGTTATGAAAGACAAAGCCTCCAGCATTTCAGAACAGGTATCAGAATATTCAAATTTGTGATATGCAAGATTCTCCGGCTCATCTCGGCAGGTTCCCAGTTATATTTGTATTTTATTTTCTTTTTTTTAAAGCATATGATCAATTCATGGAATAGAGTACATTTATTCAGTGAATAGTGGCAACTGAAACATTTTCTTACCCATTTTTCAACATTTTACATTATTTCTAACTAAACTATGACAAAGTGACTTAATTATGAAAGTGAAAGTTCTGCTATGTGAAGCACCAAGTTTTTTTATTAATGATATCACTGACCTACATTGGGCACTAAAAGAACCAAAGCATCATACTAATGATGATACACTCTGTATTAACTGGATTGTGATTGCATGCTGCATCCCTTAATCTTGTAACAGCAACACACTCCAACAAGTGCTATAGCAGTTGTTGCATCTGTATGCATACCTATTAGTAAAGCTGGGTACACATACTAAAGGATGTGTTTACCTTATCCTAAAAACCGACGGGGACACTTGCTGATGTGAAAACGACAGATTGAATGGTGGCTATGGCGCATTCCTTTTACCCAATGGAAGACGTTGCTGATGGCACATAGGACCGTGCATCATAAAAGACATGTGGCCAGATCTACTATGCTTCAAAAATAGATAAAGTGGAGAGCGATTAACAACCATCCCATCAGCTCATAACTGCCATTTTTCAAACTCAGACTGTAACATGACAGTTTATCACTATTTGAAGCTTAGAACATTTGGCCCATTGTGCGTACACCATGGGCTATACTTAGATTTTATCGTTCCAACCCCTTGGAATTGGCAAAATCAGTAGAAATATCATCTTGTGTGCATTCAGATTTATGACCATGATTTCTTAAACTTTTTTTTTTGTATTTGTACAATGTTGAATACAAGCTTCAGTTACATATCTTACTGTTTCTATATGATTTCCTAAATGCTTGATGTGTTAGGAGGCAGCCAGGCAGTTAGGGCTTACCAGCTGTGTTCTTGAGCTATGGTGTGGATGGTCATGCAGGAGTCTCAGGGACAGAGTCCGGCGACGGCCATCTTCTTCCAGCTTCTGTCGAGTAGTCAGCACGGAAGCGTCAGTGACATTGCTAGGCAACACCAGAACTTCCTTTTAGTGCAGCAGCAGTAGACGCAAACAGGGTCTGCGGCTGACGTCACTCACGCAGATAAAAGCTGGCTCTTTTGAATAAATCTCGGTTAGCCTTTTCTCACCCACACCGGTTATAGCTTTCTGCTTGTCAGTTCTGTGCCAGTCTGTCTGCCTGTCTCCAGTGTCTTGCCTGCCTGCAACACTAGGTAGCGTGTTCCCTTTCTGCTCCAGAAGATCCTTGGCCGCTGCTCTCTTTCTATCAGCTTCAGATAAGTCCAGGATATTTTTGTTTACCACAAATTTTTCCATCTTTGTGCATTGTTGCATTGGGACTGTTAGCATAACCCTCGGTGTTGTGCTCTCTCCCTTAATAGGATTGTGTTATTAGGTTACAGCTAGTGTATTGTTACACCCATTGTCCTTTGCGACTCGTATCGCTGGTTAGAACTTGTGCATTGTTGCATTTGTGGAGCAGTACTCTCCATAAGGGGTTATGTTTGGTCAGTCCCTTCCAGACCCAATCCTTGTGGTGCTTAGAATCCTGCAGCAGCCTTGTCCCTTGTAAGACCTGGTGGCACTAGAGTTGGAGAGGACCTAATTTGTGGTTGTTAAGGTGAAGCCTTAGTTTGCAAGAGGCGAACGGGACTGCTGGGCATCTGCAACGGGGTTCCCACACACTCCATCCTAGCATGAATTTGAGCTCAACACGTTTGCCATAATTGTTCCTGCACTGTGTATCTTTACCCATAAGCAGACTTGTATACATTTTAACAATCCTCTACTATGCTTAGTTTTATAGTTTTCATACAAAGTTGTATCAGCCTATACAGAAGTAGCAACGCTGAACCATGTGGAAATGCATATGCATCACAGAATGGATGCCGTGACTATTGTGTCCATGACTAGAGGCATGCGCCTAGTGTTCACGTACACATGTTATAAAAGTATAGGCGATCACCGGGTGCACCTATTCTTAGCCTGGCATGCCATGCAATGCATATACCCCTGCATGTGCATCATGGCAGAGATGAGCATGGCTACATCTGTACTCGGTGCAATCAACACACCTGGAAAAAGGCATATTTATACTTCAATCCACTCTGCATAGCCCACAATTCTGCTGGCACACTCTTTGAGGGAAATTTTCTAAGACGGGAGTTCTATTTCAGATAAGATGTTGCCATTGGCAACAAATCAGATGCTTTCTATTATCCTTTTGAAGTTGCTAAATAAATAAGAAGTAGATTCTGATTGGTTGCCCATAGCAACATCTCATGTGAAATAAAACTCCCATTTGTAAATGTCCCCCTTTAAACTTAAACTACATGGGAATTCCCAGTAAAAACCCATCCATTAGTTGCAAATGCAACCAGATTGAAATGTCTATGTGTCCCACCTTGCTCAGGCAAGCTTGGTTAATATGGGTTTCAGGTGAGCTGTTTGGCTTTTTCAGGTTGGGTTTATGTCCTGACTGGACTTCTGTGATTGTTCTTTTCAATCAAAATGTATGTGAGTAATTGGTATTCAGTTACAGGAGCACCTCCATTCTATTGATTAAATGACATTTGGTGCTAGAGATACTCATTATGCTGGTTTACACCTTATCACAATATCAATTTACGAGATATGACTTTTACGGAATAACCCCCCCCCCCCCCTTTTTCCTTTGTACCTGATTGGATAAGCCATCACCTGTTAGCTCTGTATCTACATTCTATTTATCAACTGATGGCTGAAGAATTAGGTCTCGTACCTTGGTTTAGCTAGCGTTGTATACAGTGACACTTCCAGTCTTCATAGCTGTTCTTCCCTGATTGATTCATCATTTAGTGTATGACTCTCCACCACCGGTACTGCATTGTTTTGGGAATTATGGTGTGTCACTCTGTTTTGGAAATAAATAATTTTAGCAAGTACAGTATATGGATCATTTTCCCAACTTTTGTATTTTAATGTGCATGGTTCCATATGTTATACAATACAATGCAATGTTATTTTTAAAACAAATTTTTAACAGCCTATAAATAATAAAAAATGTAATATAACCAATAGGCTACTTATCGCACATTGCAGCAACAGAAAAGTTTCTTTAACCACAATTTAGTTATTCAATTTCACTGTGGCAACTGAGCAATGATTAGCACCCTGGTTATACTAGCTGGCAGCAAGAAGACCTTTATTACTACACCAATGAGTCCTCTGGCCAAGTTGCATATGTTCAGTGGAACTGGAAGCTTAGATGTATCCTTGTTCGACTTTCCTGAATATAAAATAATAATAAAAAAAAAAAAAAGTTCTACATATAAGGAAAATAATATAGACCCTGCAAAAATTGCAAAAGGAGACTCTTATGGTAAAACAAAAAAGTATACACCCAGCCTACTTAATCCCAGAAATCCAGCACACAAACTATAATAAAATCAACTATTAGATACACTCTACATAAAGCTGTCACTCATTTTTAGAGAAGGACATTTTCAGGAATACACCTTTAAATATGATGTGTATATTTACTGTTCCAAGGTAGGCAAAGCACATTTACATACCAAACAAAGATACTGCTGGCACATATTTAATGGTACTTACTATATGTACTTATACTGTTGTACATGCATAGAGACAAAATCTATAGGAATTATGCAAGATCCGGTTATCAAACCAGCGGTCAAATACTGGCAATCAGAAGACTGGCACAGGTATCAGAACATCATTTACAATGTTGGCACCAGAAACTCAATGGTTGGCATCTCAATCGAAGGATGCCTGGGTGGTTTATGGTTAAGTTACATGGTTGGGGGAGTTAGGGTTAGGCTGCAGTGGAGGGTCATTTTGGTGTCAGGTTTCTGGTATTTTGTGAACTCAGAATAGACTCTAAGGTTGCACATGATATTTACAGTGTTTTGGAAAAGAAGAATGAACTCCATTAGAACTAAAAGTCTTGGATCTGTAACAGGTTTCTTAAACCAGTTTAGACCTGGTTGATACTGGAACTTGAGTTAGTGAGAATTGACCATCGGGATGCCGCTGTTGGTCTTCTGAAAGCTGGTATCTCATTCCAGATTCCCAATACCATCATGAATGGTGTACATAATAATTGAAGCAAGATACAATTTCTGGCACATATTAAACCCTGTTGCATAGTAGTATTTCCTTAACTGAGTTGAATTCAGTGTTTTTCAAAGGTGCAGTGGTCATATGCATTTAAATAAAGAAACTTTTTAAAGGACAATCTGCCACATGATGAATTTCAATCTTTTCTGTAAGGCATGAAATCACAAAAGATAATTACGCTAAATACTGTAGTAGTCTTGTGATAGAAAACTTAAGCAAACCTCCTATTAAACATTATTGTGGCAATAAAATTATATGTGATGGCTTTGGTGTACTGTAACTTCCTTGAGTGCAGGAGGTGCAGCTATGTGGTTCGAGGTGCTTCCAGGGCCCAAAGTTCTTCCTTCATATAGTCACGGGCTGCTCCCAAACTTGTCTACACACCCAGCCGCTGGACAGAGTGGGTGTAACATAGGATGTGGGGGAGGTGGGGGGGGGGGGTCATGTGGCAGCTATCAGTACCCTAGCTTGGCTTATCCACTTTACTCATGACTATGGCTGGGTACTGCAATGTTGTGATTCATGGATATATCAAGGGTCTCTCTTTAACACTGTCACGCACTCTCTCCCTCTTTTTTCCCTGGCACTGTTTCTCTACCTGCCACTGTCTATTCCTGACACACATTCTCTCTCTGCCTGACATACACTCACTCTCTCTCTCTCTCTCTCTCCCTCTCTCTCTCGCTCTCTCTCCCTCTTTCTTTCCCTGACATGCTCTCCCAATCTCTTTCTCTATTCCTCACATCCTGACTCTCACTCACTCCCTCCTCTTAATTTTTCTCTATGTCTTGCTCCTAGTCCCCTCTCTCTCTATATTGTCATGTCACTCTTTCTATTCCCTGTTATCCCTTTCTCTCCCTGTAACTCTTTCCCACCCTCCTCACTCTTTCACTCATTCCCTCTTTATCCATTAAACGCTCTCTCCCTCCCTGAACCCACCCATCTTTCTCTATCTCTTCTCTTTCTTCCTGACACCACTTTGTCTCTTCCTCCCCCAACTCTCTCTTTTTTTCTCTAAAAGGCATTGTAGTGACAATTGGGGGGGGGGGATCTTTCAACATTTTGCTAGTCATGAGGCCCCTGATGACCATGGTATGTGATTCAGCAACATTGCTAGTGATTGCTCATTGCCCATTGATGTCCACAGAGTAACTTGCAATTTTGGGGATGTAAAAGACAAATACTGTATATGTGCCTCCGAACATTACATGAACGAGGCAGCAAATCACCCATATTTTAAATGGACAAATATTTTGCACCTGGAATGATCAGCATTAATGGCAGCATTTATGATCATTTCCTACGGATTCGGAATGAAAAGCCGGCGGTCGGGATCCCGGCGTTCAAAATCCCGATGCCGGAATCCCGAACGCCGAAATATCGACAAGGGGGGGACTTGGATCCCCCCCTCCCCCTTGCGGGCTCGCTGCGCTCGCCACGCAGCGGGCCCAGTGCCTCGCTACGCTCGGCACACTAATTTATTCTCCCTCCTAGGGTGTCGTGGACACCCACGGGGGGAGAAAGTGTCGGGATTTCGGCGTTCGGGATTTCGGCGTTCGGGATTTCGGCGTTCGGGATTCCGGCGTCGGGATTTTGAACGCCGGGATCCCGACCGCCGGGATTTAAACTGCATCCCTTTCCTACTAGTGCTTAATAAATGAAACAACTAAACTGTGCAATAGAGTAAGCTTACTTGATGCACTTGTGTTGTTTTAAAAAACAAAATGTGACTGAATTATCCAAAATGAATTAGGATGATTTAATATTCAGCAGTACTAACAAAGGTATAATTTAGTTAGATGTGCCTGTGATTATATTTATACTATTATATAAAGCTCTAATACCAAATATAATCAATGAAAACTTAAGAGTTTCTAGTCTTCATATTATTTGTTTGCAACATTAAAAATCGCAGAAAACAAATTAAACTGTATTTAAACATATTGCAAGATCATCTAATGACAGAATAAAAATGTGAAAATAATATTTACATGAAGCAGTCAGGGACAGTTTTAATTCTTGTTATTATTACAAAGAATAACTATCTCTTCACTGACAATGTACTATTACTTTAGTGTCTGGTATCTCTCACATTGTAAGCCAAATGTAAAACACACTTACATTTAATGAATGGCCAATTTTAGCTGGCAGTTTACCAAAGGATGTAAATCAAACACTGTTTTAAAGCATACAGCTGTGCTTCTCACTGTAATATATTTATTTCCATGTTCTGTAATATTTAAAAATAATTGTTAAATTTATTCAGATAATGATATAAACTGAGGATTACAAGAAGTCATGTCACTCTAAATAGTAAGCAGATAAAAGGTTGTGGATTCATTCACACAGAGTTAGTGTCCTGTTAGAAAGACTACATTCAGTTACAGTAAGTGAATGTAGAAAATAACGGGACTTCTGTCTGAATGTTTTTTTTTCAACTTTGAAATATATATATATATATATATATATATATATATATATATATATTGCAGGGGGAATCCGCACTCATGGCCAGCCCAAGTCAGCGTGTGGGGTGCTCAGCTACAGAATATTGCTAGGATATTCCAACTATAGTACTGGGGTAGAATCAAATGATCCACGAAGAGCACTCACCAATCAAATGTAACAATTTTAATGGTACTTTTTTTTGCAGGGTATAATAAACCTTACTGTTGCAGGCAGTCAGTCGACGTTTCGGCCACTAGAGGGCCTTTGTCAAGACAATTCAGCATAAGTCAGCAGATACGTCCGTACAGCTCAAGAGATTCAAGTACCTACTCTTAAATCTTGAATCTCTTGAGCTGTACGGACGTATCTGCTGACTTATGCTGAATTGTCTTGACAAAGGCCCTCTAGTGGCCGAAACGTCGACTGACTGCCTGCAACAGTAAGGTTTATTATACCCTGCAAAAAAAGTACCATTCAAATTGTTACATTTGATTGGTGAGTGCTCTTCGTGGATCATTTGATTCTACCCCAGTACTATATATATATATATATATATATATATATATATATATATATATATATATATATATATATATATATATATATATATATATTCCAATAGCAGCTACATGAGCATGCATGTGCACTACAAATCAATAACATTTAGTTAATAATAGGCTTCTATTATACAGATGAGATTATAACTTTTTCTCAGAACATAAAAATGATCAATGTTCCTAAGGTGCAAATACCCCATTAACTTGCAGGCAACTCTTCATCTTTAGATGAATGAATACCAACCAATAAATGCAATTCTTGACCCAGCAGGGGGCATCAGACTCCAGTTCTGTATTTCAGAGAAGAGCTGAGATTATGACCTACATGACATATTATCATGCTACAATTGCTACTGAATTGACCATATTAATGGTTATTTGAGTATGAGTAGCTATTATTATTTAATTATCTATCTATCTATCTGATATATGAAGTTTGAACTAAAATGGTTGCATGTAGGTAAGGGTTGGATTGGAATGTTGACCTTATACTTTACATGTTCAGATAATTTTGAGAATGTTAACGTGCCACTTAGAATTATACCCCCTTGCCTTCTCTTGATATAAATATGTATTTTAGGGGCATTTTTCCAGTATAAACATGGAAATATTACATTAATGTATTGACATTCTTCAGTAGTAAGTTTCTTAACTTTTCATGACAGACAGGCCAAATTTAATGATGAGCAAAATATGTGTTCATTAGTAGGTCACTAAAATAAGCAATTATAGCAAGCATAAACTAGTTTATATTATCAGCAGATATTTGTTTAAGTGGGCTAATTTGTACAGAAATTAACTACATCCCTTCCCCAAGAGTATAGGAACTGATTTTGCATTTATTCAAGGCAAAAAATAGTCAAATACAAAATAGTGTCCAGGGATAAGTTTATATCTAATATCTATACTTATAATATGAATGACATCTCAAAATATTGCAGCAATAGCTATTTATTGCCTTTTATATAATCCCCATAGAATTAGTAGATTCAATTAACTCATCATAATAGTTTGTAAGTTGAGCCCTAGTTTTATGTGTGCTATATTATGGAAATAGACTTCCATAATAACATTTTATTGCAGGATATGTGTGTCATCACAATATTTTTTGTAGTCTTCTAATGTGTTTTATATAATATGATATAGGGGGTGATTCGGTACTGGACTTAGAATTTCTGAAAACACAATTTGGTGATTTTAGCAGTTCTGCGCATGTGCGCACTCTATAGAGCGCATGTGTGAGGGCTTAAACTGCAGTTATATTCTTGAAAATGTGACCACAGTCTAAGTGACAATGGGGGGCAGTGATGGGGTGGCGATATAGGGTTGGGTGGGACTCAACATGGTGTTGGCTGTGCATGGTCCAGACAACAGAGGTGTGTCCAGACCGGTTTAGCGATGGTTGGCGGTGGCTGCATGACATCCCACGCAGCTGCTGCAAGGCAGAAAATGGCAGCTCGGTGCCTACCTATGTAGATAGGCTGGGCAGGCAGGGGGCTACTGTAGTTATGCGAGCAGATAACATTTTAGTGATGCGTTCACATTTCTGCCATAGATTGCAAATAGTGTATTTTGTAATTGCATCGTATAGAGCAGGGGTCCTCAAACTATTTTGCTCTATAAAAATAATTACGGGACCCCAACAAGTGAATGCAGGAGGTCTTCACATCACATGTGTAGTCAGCAGATAGCACATACATGGCAGCATTGTGGAGGCACAACATGATGCGAGGAGGCTAAAATAACAGACAATTCAACAGATCCTTCAGACTCCTTGGATCACTGACTGAAATTAGAAAAGTCATCAGCCTGACGGTCAGCAACATGGAGTCGCGACCCCATGCTGAGTAGGTCGGAACCCACTTTGGGGTCAGGACCCACAGTTTGAGAACCGCTGGTGTAGAAGATCCGGCATGCTGGGCGGCCATGCCATGCTATGCATGTTAGAGACAGCAGTTGCAGTTTTGCAATTTTTCTGCAAAACTGCAACTGGGACTGAATTAGGCCGTTAGTTTGCTATTTTTTGCTACATAAATGCAATTGCTTGCATGTAGGTAACAAGGTGGATTGTAGGTAACAAGGTGGATTATGTACATTTGAGGCCAGATTTATTAACAATTTTTCACATTCATTTATTATCACCTAAGGGCTTTTGTAGCAGTTTTCCTGAAAAGCTGCTCTAAACACGTTAAAGGTGCCCATACATGGTGCAATGATCACACCCTTTATGGGCTGGAACGCATTGCATTACATCGTAATGCATGCGTTTTTGCATGCGATTTTCATGCGATGCGCATTGCACCATGTATGCACCATTTTCTAAGTAACCAGATAGCATATCCAATACACCAAATTGCAATCTGGCAGTGAGCCCTGTGATAATAATTCCAGCTTCAGTTGGCATAATCACAGGGCTCACTGCAACTTGCCTGCCCTGCACAGCTATATCTGCCCCTAGGTCAGTGTGATCAGCTATGTGTGTCTGATGGACACACAGACTGATCCCAGTGTAAAAAAATATCATACCCACCAACCCGTGGACCAGAGATTGAGGGCTGCCAGTCATCAGGACTCCCTTTGATCGGTGAGGGCTGCTGGTCATTGTTCACTTTACAGCACCAGAGGTAAGCACAGCATGGAGCCCCAATGACAGGCAGCACTGCAGGAGCTCTGATCACCAATCCATGGGTGTTGGTATGTATGAGCAGCAGTAGGGGGTGCAGTGGGCAGGGGTAGTCATGTATTGTAACTTTAGCATTTACTGCTACAACTTTGATGCCATACCTCCATAATCCTGGCTCATATAATGCATTTTTAAATAAACAGCGAAGAAAATGAAGGAGCGTTTGGTAGATAGATAAATAAGAATCCCCCAAAAAAGGTGAAAAGCAGCTATGCACAAACTGCACTGAATACAATGGCTTATGTTGGCAGAACCTTCTATTTGACTACCCTAGACATGGGGTGGGAGTCATAGAAGATTCGGGGGAACATGTCACTTATAATGTGGTTTTAACAAGAGTATGAAGCTCTAAGAATCCTCATTATTCAATTTGGGAACAGTTTCACGTCAGTATACACTACAAATAAGTTTAGATCTGACTGGTTGCTGACCTTAGCAGGAATGCATTTGAGCTCTTAATTGGGCTGAGAAATCCAATGCCTAGATTATAAAATATTTACCTGGACCCTGGGCCTGCTCCACCATTCATTTCACTCTCACAGATTGACAGTGGATCTCTGGAATCTCTTATCTCTGCACTCATTACCACCACTCCATTGAACTTTTCCTGCTACTGCTAAAAAGCCACAGGTCCATTGGTTTCATCATTCCCACTATGCTGTGTGCCCATTCATCCTGAAAACTCGCTTTCTGGACACTCCTCTCATTCCTAGTCTATTTCTTATCACTGCCATTTCCAATTGGAGTCACTGCCATCACTCTAGGCCATGAAAATGGTGTAGTTCACTCCACATCATCTCACATCTGTATTCTTCTCCACCCTCATCCTTTAGAATTCTTCCCTCCTGATACAGCATTTCATCCCAGACATCTTGCTTCCCATTTGGTCCCTAGTAACCTTAGCCATCCCCACTCCAGGCCTCTGCAACTATGTAGACACTAAAGTCTATCTCTTGTTACCTCAACTATCCAGAGCCTCCTGACTGAATTCTTTGACCCTTTTCTGTGAGTGTACCTTAGATTTTCTATAATCTCTGAAGACAATTGTGTAACAGTTTTAGGAGTTTCTGAATGTTGTATCCTTGTATGGTACTCCACGACCCTTCATTTTGCTTCAGTTCTCTGTCAAATTGCCCCAGCTTACCATCTGTGATTTTTCTTGAAGTTTATTTATTTCAGTTTCAATTTACTGATTCTAGTAATGGTTACCAATTATTGTATTATTTACTATTATTTCCTGCTTTATTTATTCTACCTACTGCATTATTTATTGTGCTCATTTTAAACCTTCTGCCTTCCAACACTCAAATTGCCTATGTTAGAGCATCACTGTGTTCACTCACATTATCATTACTCAGTCACCACTGTTCTATATACCCTCACCTCTGGGCCTTACCATGCCACCCTTCCTCTCTACCTTGCTCATTGCAGCGTTCTTGCAACTCTACCACCACCACAACCACCAGTTTCCCCACCTGTGTCTTTTTGGCCTTCCCCTCCCTCCACTGCCTAATCACTTTACCTCAGTATTCATTCCACACCCCCTTCCATTATCCTTCTCTCTGAACCTGTATACTCATCTAGATCTCCCCTCCCATATCTGTTCTCTCTTAAATTCCAGATCTGTTAATAATAAATTAACCCTTGCCATCACAGAAAAACTAATGTCAACCTTTTGACTTTCGATCTTTCCATTGTCGGCCTAATGTTTGTGTTGACCTTCAAACCCTTTTGACCTTAGCCATGTCAACCTATTTCCTGTGTCCACCTAAACCCTGTCAACCTTCAGTGGTTGACACAATGCATGTTGAACTAAATTGGGTCAACCTAATGACCCATAGCCCCCGGAATTTCTACCATTTTCTTAATA
Organism: Crinia signifera; assembly: GCF_055691185.1. Classification (NCBI taxonomy): domain Eukaryota; kingdom Metazoa; phylum Chordata; class Amphibia; order Anura; family Myobatrachidae; genus Crinia; species Crinia signifera. The sequence goes on from NC_139220.1 coordinate 150,927,342, forward strand.
ACTCTGCAGACTGATTACCCCACTTTATCTTCTATGATCATAAACATCCCATTGATACTGTATGACCCACATCTGCTACAAAGCCTCAAAGCCATGGCAGCACTATGCCTCCTTCAATTTTCACCCTATCCTCTCCCCTCTTTCCATCCATCACTATCTGCCTTTTACATTGTCTCCAAAATTATTTTTAGCTGGCAAAAAAAATCCTCTTGCAAGAGCTCTCCCATCACTTCCATCTCATTATTTCCCTTCAAATTGCCTTTCCTGAGCTCCATCAGCTACTTTCTACTCAGTGGAGAGGACATCCAAGTTCCTCTGTTAGCTCCACCAATCCCATTGCGTTTTAACTCCTACCTTCTCTTTTTCACAAAGTCTGCTTGAAGCCTGCCAACAATTTTACTCTTTGCCATTCCTCTGGCATTTTCCTCTCTTCCTTTAAACAAGCACTTGCATCCCCCATTCTCAAAATACCCTCTCTTGACCCTAACTTACTGTGCAACTATTACCCAATCTCTCTCATCCCTTTTACTCTAAAGATGTTGAGAAGCTGGTCTACATCTACTTCATCTCTTCTCCACTCTGGATTTAACCCCCATCAGTCTACCAAAATCACCCTAGCCACTAATTACCTCTTCTTCACTTAATCTGAGGTCAGTTCACATTTTGTAATACTACTTTACTTCTATGCAGCCTCCAAAACAGTAAACAATCTTCTTCTCTGCACTCTACTGGTCTTAATTATGCAGTACTCTCTTGTTTTTATCTTGTCTTTCTATTATCCCCATCTACATTGTAACCTTCAACTCCCTATTCTCTCCTGTCCCTGTCAGGGTCCCCCAAGAAAAGGTCCTTTACTGTTTTCTCTCTACACATCCACACTTTTTTGAATTTATCTTCTTCAGTCTTTTGCACAGTAACATATTTATAGTGATAACACACAAATCAATCTCTCCTTCTGTAATCCGTTACTTTCCTTCATTTCACTCATTTGTGTCTCTCTATCTGTTGGAAATCTACAGTAAATGCTTTTTCAAGCTCAACATATGCTGACCCTGATCTCATTGTCTTCTATCCTACTTGTGTCACCACATCCCTATTTCGAATACTACCATATTCTCAGTTGGGACGTGAAGGAGTGCGGAGTGAGTTCTGCTCCCCCCGGCTAAGACATCCATGCAGTGATTGACGGCCGGATGTGCCCAGCAGAGTGACGTATTTCCGGCAAGGCTGAGCGTGGAAGCCGATGCTGATACCGCCGCACCGTGGAACAGTGAGTGGCCAACACACAGAAAGACCCTGGTGCGGGCTTCACTGCGCTATACTGTGTGCCCGAGAATGAAGTGCTATCATCAGTGCACACAGAGGACAAGCGGTCACGGCACCCATAGACAGCGGCAACCAGCGGTGTGAGGCTCATTACAAGCACAAAAGGTCTGTGGGCGGCCAGAAGCTGAAGCGGGCAATAGCGCCGAGCGTGTCCGCCGGTGCAGGCGTTACCACTTCAGGGATCAGTGTATTGCCGGCAGAAGCACGCAAGGCATGAAGACGCTGGAATAGATCCCACAGTGACCCCAGGGTGTCTAAGAGCGGCGAGCAGCCAGCGGGTACACTCAAGAGGACGTCGGTGCAAGCTTAAATGGTGCACAAAGACAGTGGCAGCTAGCAGTGTGTATATGCCGGGCACTGGTGCACGTGGCAAACTAGAAGGTGAACAAGATTTACGGGCGGCCAGCAGCTGAAGCGGGGACAACAGTGGCATATATAAAGTGGACCAGTGCAAGCCAAGCCGGAAAAGACAGTGCAGTGTAACGTGGCGTGTTTCCCAAACCACAACAACTGTTTGGTAACCGTTACAGTACCTGGGACAGTGAAACAGTACGGCGTGGTGAGCAGTGGGGGTGAGTAGGTGCACTCCAGTCTTGGAGGTGGTGTGGAAAAATAACTGCGGTATGACATTTGTTTTTTTTTTCTTATTACTTTTCTTTATTTTTTACCTGCATTGACTGCAGGGAATGTTTCCCTCGTTACTTTTGTAAAAAAAAAAAATAATATTTAAAAAAATATAAAACAAAAGGAGGGCTATACGTGTGTGACATCTCCAGTAGCAGTACAAGAGAACTGCCAGGGGCTTGCTACAATGGGCAAAACAGGCAATACCGCAGCAGCAGCACGCCTGGAGAAATATGCCAGGTCCCAGGCAGGTAATACTGCACAGACTACAGTTTCTACGCCGCATACTACGCCAGCTAAAGGGACAAACCCCACTGCCCCACCAGAAATTACCCTGCAGCAGGTACTAGATGCCATTAGCAATAGTGAAACACGTTTACTGGATAAAATAAACGACATGCAGACAGACCTAGTACAGATTAAACAAGATGTTAAAATAGTGAAGGATAGAATGAAGGAGGCAGAATGCCGTGTTTCCGGCCTGGAAGATGCCAATAATAAGCTGCAGTGTACGGTGGAGGACATGGCAGGCCAGATCCAGGACATAAACCTTAAACAATCCGATGTGGAGGGAAGACTCCGCAGGAATAATATACGACTTGTGGGCCTCCCAGAGCGAGAAGAAGGGAGTGAAATACCAAAGTTGGTGGAACAACTACTGCGGGACAATCAGAGGCGTAACTATAGCACCGCAGCCCCCGCGGCCGCGGGGGGGCGCTGTGCATGTGTGGGCGCCGGGGGGCTGTGGTGCTATAGTTAGCCCCCTCCCGTCCGTCCATCTGCCGCCCGCCGCACCCCCCACCCCCCACCCACAGCCTTACCTGACTTCACTGGTCCCGTCCCGACTCCCTTGCTGGCTTCATTCTTCTGCTAGTGAGACGGACCACAATAAAATGTCCGCCCCATATAGCAGACAGTTCTCTGAAACTGTCTGCTGTATGGGGGCGGACATTTTGTGTTGATCCGTCTCACTAGCAGAAGAATGAAGCCAGCAAGGGAGCCGGGACGGGACCAGCAAGACAGGTAAGGCTGCGGGCGGGGGGTGCGGCGGGGGGCGCCCCCCATTAACAGCGTGGGGTGCCCAATTCATAGTTACGCCACTGGGGACAATTATGATGCTACTTCTTTTTCAGGCCAGTTTGCTGTCGAAAGAGCACACAGGGTCCCAGCTAGACCCCCACCCCCAGGGGCGCCACCTCGTACCCTTATTTTTAAAATGCTTAACTACCAAGACTGGGACATAATTCTGCATTCTTCACGTATTAAAGGTCCCCTGGTATATAAAGGGTCTAATCTAGCAGTCTTCCCAGACTTCTCATTGGAGGACCAAAAAAGTAGGACCAAATTCATTGACATTAAAAAGCGTCTAAGGAGCCTGGACATTAAATATTCAATGTTGTTTCCTGCTAAATTGAGGGGTCATCATAGACGGGGAAACAAAGTTCATTCACTCCCCAAAGGAAGCAGGAGAGTGGTTAGATAGCAGGTTTCCTGCAAACGGCAATTGGCCCTTTAACATGTGAAATGTCTGTGTTTTTGCATCCTGCACAGGCTGGGTCTTGTCTGTATGTTTTTTATATATAATTGCAAGTAAGGATAGCAAGGAAACAATATAATATGGTTGTAATATGATTTAATTTCCAGGATATTGAAAGTACTTCCTTATTTCTCTTATTTTACACGGACAAAATGCTTATCCATTTACTTATTATCTCTTATACCAACTCCTCCAATTTTCTCCTGTCCTGTCTTTCCCTAACCACCTATCCCCTCTCCAATCTCTCTGTGTGGCTATATTTTCTATCAAGTTACTCTGTCTCTGCTCCCCTTTCTGCCAATCTCCAGACTGGCTCCATATAACATACAGGATCCAGTATAAACTTCTCAACCTACCATTCAAATACTCTCTCTCTCTCTCTCTCTCTCTCTCTCTCTTTCTTTGTGCTCCCTCCTATATCACCTAATTTCTATTCACAACCACTAAAACTCAATCCAGTTGGCAAGCCTCATCTCTCCACTGATTACCATTCCTCACCCACTCCTACAAGACTTCTGCTGTGCTGACTAAATTGATTGAATTCTCTACCTTCTTCTTCATTTAGACTCTCCCAACATCTATTGCTTCAAGTTCTCCCTCAAAACCAACTTCACTGTAGCATACCAGTTCTCTACCTGGTCTGGTCTTCCACCGCCATCTTTAACTTGTTTTTCTCCATTACATCTCTACTCCCTCTCTTTTATAATTTAAGTAAATTTGCAGTTTCTAAATATGAGAAGAAAAACTGGTATACACAAAAAGGTAGATTACTTCAGAATTAAGTAAAGGGTACTTATGTACTAACTGGGCTGCCGATTTTGAAATCGGGTCCATCGCATCGCATCCGACCATATCGCATGCGATGGCCCATCGAATGCGATATGGTCGTATGCGATGCGATATCGCATTGCATCGCATCTGATTGTATGCCTTAAGTTAAGGCATACAATCAAAAAATCAGCATCCCAGATAATACATAAGTACCATGTAAAGTTATATTCTGTTTTTTTTTAATAGCAAATGCTGTCATTTACTGGTCTACATACAAGAGATGCATATGTTTATATAAAAAGCAAGTTAATATTAGGTTCTCTGAGATAAATCACAGTTCTTTGTATCTGCCACACAGAGGCACTGTCACTATTTTTTTGTGTATTTGTGTCCAAAGTGCATAAAATTGCCAATGTAAGGAATTGATCACTGTTAATTTCAGCTGTTTTTTTAAGTCCTGATGCAGATTTGTAATTAAAGCTAAAAGTCAAACAACTGAGCAAAACCATGTGCACTGCAGGTGGAGCAGATGTAACATGTGCAGGTAGATTTAGATTTAGGTGGAGTGTTTGAACTGAAATCTAAACTACAATGTTAAAAAAAACTGTCTAACATGTGGGCTACATGCAAAAGCAGACAGTATTTACCCTGCACAAAAAATATAATTATATTTTCTTGCCTTACATGGCAACAAGGTTTGTTCCAAACACAAAGTTACTTTCTTTCTTTTTTGCTTTACTTAAAAATCTGAATCAGGCCCTTTATTTGGATTTGTCCTAGCATGTTGCTGTACTTTTATGCTTTGCAGAGGGTATATTATAGTATTGTTTTTACCCTGGTTTCACTAATGTCTTAAAGCAGGCCAGCAGCCCTTACTAGCTTTCTGCCCTGTCACAATTACAGTATATTTATAGTATGCCTTTTGCTTTTTGCAATTCATAAAGTATTAGCAGGCTCTGTGTTTAACGGGGTTATGCAAAATACAATGTAAAATAAATACATGCATGTCCTATACATAATATTCACATTATTCAGTAATATATTTCACACTTTTTGTAATTGATGCATTGAAAGATCAATGGCTATATTAATTCATTTCACATACTGTATATAGGGAAAAATATATAAAATAGTGAACTGACCATTTATTAAATGGGTACTTATGTAGTATCTGGGCTGCCGATTTCTAAATCGGGTCGGATCGGGAGATCGCATCGCATCGCATGCGACCATGCGATTCGATGCGATGCGATGCGATGACCCGATTTTTCCATAGGAATCAATGTTAAAATGGACTGAGTCCATTTTAACATGGAATTCAATGGGAAAAATGGGTCCTTTTCATACCCCTACTATCCAAGTGGGCATGGAGTTGGATATAAACCTGTGGCGAGCGTAGCGAGCCACCGAGCCCGAAGCGTGGCGAGCGAAGCGAGCCCCGCGAGGGGACGAATACCGTCCCCTCGCGGGGCTCGCTTCGCTCGCCACGCTTCGGGCTCGGTGGCTCGCTACGCTCGCCACAGGTTTATATCCAACTCCATGCCCACTTGGATAGTAGGGGTATGAAAAGGACCCATTTTTCCATAGGAATCATTTTAACATTGATTCCTATGGAAAAATCGGGTCATCGCATCCGATATCGGATGCGATATCGGATGCGATGCGATGCGATATCGCATCGCATCGCATCTGATTGTATGCCTTAACTTAAGGCATACAATCAAAAAATCGGCAGCCCAGATACTACATAAGTACCATTAAATGTTCTCTTTGCATTATTTGAATTTAAATATTAACCTGAATGCACATATGTTTGTGTTGTTATACTTTATTTGGCTTTTACAAAGGCAAATATACAGTAGGTAAGATCAACTCTGCAAGCACAGAACAATTGTTTTGTCTCTGTTTGAAAATTCACTTCTCTCCTCTGAGAGCTATTACCCCCGTGACACAAGAGTGGTGAAACAATGGCAAGTATTTCTGCCTTGCAACACAGGGGCTTTGAGTTTGATTAAGCATGGAATTTAGATGGTTTCCAGATGTTTTCATGGCTTTTCTTTGGTTGATCTGCATCCTACAAGTAAGCTAATTGGCTTCTGGACATAATTGACCCTGGTGTGTGTTTCTGTATCTGTAGTTGGGTTATTAAATTATAAAATCCACAGGGGCAAGGATTGATGTGTTTGGATAAAATCCTCTAACAATACAGTGCTGTGTGTGTGCTGCTGTTTATGTTACCACTATATAGGTACCTAATAAAGATTTCCATTTTTTTTTCTTTGCAGGTCAGTCCAGAAAATGCAATATGTTCTATATTATCTATTACCGCTTTTCAAACAAGCCCACTCAGTGAAGAAATGTTATATTAAAAGTAGGCATTTAGGCCTTTATTCTGGTTCACTCGCAGAGGCAAATTCCTTCTCAAATGGACAAAACCATGTGCAGTGCAGGTGGGGCAGATGTAACATGTGCAGACAGAATTAGATTTGTTTGGGGTTTTACTTCAAAGTGAGATCTATATTGCAGTGTAAAAATAAAGCAGTCAGTATTCTCCCTGCACAGAAACAAAATAACTCACCCAAATCTAAATATCTCTGCACGTTACATCTGCCCACCCTACAGTGCACATGATTTTGTCCATTTGAGAAGGCTTTGTGAGGGAACCAGAATAACCCCCTTAGTCTCATCAATATAAAGGTATACGGTCAAGCATTAGGTCAACAAGCATTAGGTTGACACCACGAGGATGACATGTATGAAGGTCGACATGACTGAAGATCGACAGTCAAAAGGTCGACATTGGTTTTTTACTTTTTTTGAGCCGACATGTGCCAACAGGCGGTATTTAATGCCCTACATTCACTAGTGCCTTGATGGCTAACCTTGACACTCCAGCTGTTGTTGAACTACACATCCAAGCATGCTCTGCATCAGATTAAGCATGGGCAAATAGCAAAACGGAAGCAGAGCATGCTAAGATGTTTAGTTCAACAACAGCTGGAGTGTCAAGGTTAGCCATCAAGGCTCTAGGGCATGGTGGGAGAATAAAATAGTGCCCAAAATATGGTGAGCACAGCGAGCCATGCGAGGGGATGAGGTGCTACGTTTCAGTGTCTATTCCCCATGTCAACCTAATGCTTGTGTTGACCTAATGACCCCATCCACTTAACCCATGTCAACCGTATGTAATGTCGACCTTCATGCATGTCAACCTTTAGTCATGTTGACCTTCATGCATCTTGACCTATTGGTATCAACCTAATGCTTGTTGACCTAGTTGGTGTCTACCTACCCAATATAAACCAACATTGACTATAAATAAAGATTACTTCATATTGCACAGCACATACAGTACCGTCTGATGAAACAGTAAGGTGATGGAGGAATGCATTTAGGACATAATGGATTGACTGCACTTTATGCAGCAACTGCCTTTATTGACATTACTATTTGACTTGTTAACTACAGTATGAATGTTCTAATACAGCAGTCCCTGTGAGTTATTGAAGCTGGGCATAAGTTAATGTTGTATGGTATATTACAGAAACCACATCCTTATGAAGAATTGAATTGGTGAGACCAATACTGGGAGTCATTCTGTGTATAAGATTAGCTATTTGTCAGAAAGACTACCTGTGATTCTGTAAGACTATCGCTACAGGTTTTTAATATAAGTATGGTTACTCATAATTGCCATAACTATTACTTGCCAAGTGGGGGACTTTATTGTTCCTAACTGACCACATGATAGGCTGCTTCATGAATATAACATTGACATACTGTATATATCTACATACTGTATATATCTATAGATATATAAATATATATATATATGTTTGCAATTGACTTGCACTCTCGTTACTGGGGAGATGCGCCGAGGTGCCTTCCTCCGGGTAGGATATACACAGCAGGGTTGATTTGAGAGTCCAGGGGGGACCCCCCAAAAAACAGGCGTACTCAGTCATCTAGGATGTAGTAAATCCGATTTTTATGTGCAGATGTCAAAAAAATTTACAAGCATTATGCCGACGTTTATCTTCAGGGCTTGTGCAAAGGAAAGTGCATATAGTGGTGTGGTGTGAAAAGAACAGCACTATTTGCACCGGCTTTGAAACGTTGGCATAATGCTTGTCAATTTTTTTGACATCTGCACATAAAAATCGGATTTACTACATCCTAGCTGACTGAGTGCCGCCTGTTTTTTGGGGGGTCCCCCCTGGACTCTCAAATCAACCCTGCTGTGTATATATATATATATCTATATAGATCTATATCTATATAGATAGATATATATATATATATATATATATATCTATATAGATCTATATAGATATATATATACACAGCAAGCAGGTGCAGCACTCTGGACAACTTATAAATGAAGTAGACGGACACAGTAGTATCTGCGTATCAACGTTTCATTTCTTTACAAGAAATTTCATCAGGATAACTGGTAAGGAAATGAAAGGTTGATACGCAGATACTACTGTATCCGTCTACTTCATTTAAAAGTTGTCCAGAGTGCCGCACCTGCTTGCTGTGTATCTTCCTTCATTTGGATGTGGGGCACTGGACCAAGTTAACTCTTATCACACAGTGCTGGGTCATGCTACAAAACTTGCTACAGTTGTACTCATAAGTTTACATACCCTAGCAGAATTTGTGATTTTAGGTTCAGGTCTACCTGAACGTGATTTGGTTTCCACAGAATCCCTCATTTTCCACTTCTTAATTAGAGTTTGAACACTGATGATTGTCATTCTCATTTGCTTGGATATCTTTTTATATCCCTTTCCTGATTTATACAGTTCAATTACCTGTTCCCGCAGATAGTTTGACAATTCTTTTGCTTTCCTCATGACTCAGAATCCAGACACATCAGTGTAGCACTGGATGAAAGATGCAAGGGTCCTTCAGGAGACCAGAAACTCAAAGATTTTTAATACACACCCCCTGATTACAAGCACACAGATCACAGGTGAGGATAGATACCTTTAGTAGCCATTCAAACCTGTTTGTGTCAACTTGTGTGCATGTTATCAGGCCAAAATCTCCAGGGTATGTGACCATCTTGTGGGCCGATCTAGACAAGGCTAAACACTGGAGTGCTAACTAGACCACGGCCGGGAGCCGCATCCAGTTGTCATCATCGGGTGGCCACCTGTGCATTCTCATTTACATTTGGCTGAGGCCATTTGAGTGCAATTGTCACTTTAACAATGTGATAATTATAACACGTTACCCATACTAACTCATAACCCATTGCTGCAATACTGCATTGACTTTCTTCTATTTACTAACAAACAAATTAATCAATAACCAATGCTGTGTAATGGGACTAACCATGAGCATCAACTACTGTAATTTACTAAGCATACATTATAAGGACCTCTATCCACTTGGTGGGAACTACTGTACCTCTTAATTGTTTGCAGTAACCCTTGCTTTGGAGGGTTCCCTGGTGACCAACCCCCAGGTATCTGCCATAGATACTTTTTTTACCATAACAAAACTATCACGTACTCCAGAATGAAAACTGTAAAGTTGTATTCCAGTCTAAAAATGGAATCAGAAGACACACTTAGCTTCAGAGCATTATACATTATTGGACCCTTTATAACGCTGATATTCATCATTATCAGCAGATTTTAATTAGAAAAGGTAACCAGACCACTGCAACTCCTATATATATTCGGTATATCAATAATGTCCACAAAGGTATGATCCCTGTAACTTCTATTGAGCTGCAACACTGGTTTACCAAATCTCGGTTGATCGGCGCATGGATGTGCTTTTAACTGCACTCTCATTGCAGATTGGGCATGGCTTTGCCATTATCTAATCTCTCCACACACATTGTCAAGGGCTTGACAAAGATCCATATTGGTGCCAAAACGCGTTGGTTTGGTGGAAGTGGTCACTACAGATAGATTAACTAGCTCCTTGGAAGTAGTAGGAGTACAGACCGTTTATTGGGGGGCCGCATTGGAGGTATATTTTACTTTATTTTGAGAGCACGTTACCAAAATATATCCCAGAACCATAAAATAACTAAAAATAAGAATGCCTCAAAAAGAGTCTTCTTTTCTGCTTGCACAAAAAGTGGTAGGAGTAACCAGCAAGTACTTCAGAACTGTTAGCTGCTGTGAAAGTACAGCGGGAAGTGCATCCATGTCTGCAAAGATGAGTGTTTTGTTAGAGACTGCAGCATAACTGGTAAGAAGAGGGGACAATAATCACTGGTAGAAGAAATAACTTCCCTATTCAAGTGCTGAAATGGTGGGTGAGATTTAATAGGATGAGAGATTCAGAAAGTGAGAGATTTGGGAAGAAATCTCCAGTTTTTTTAAAGCGGCAATCATTTACACTGCAAAACCAGTTTGACTTTAAAGTGTAAATGATTGCCGCTTTAAAAAAAACTGGAGATTTCTTCCCAAATCTCTCACTTTCTGAATCTCTCATCCTAATAAATCACACCCGGTATTTCTACATCAGCACCTATAGAATGGAGTGCTACAGAAGTACTGTATATAAAAGAAGATGTGGAAGGAAAATACAGGAAACAATACCTATTTCCTCTTACTATGGTGTTTCTTTCTACAAATTCCAAAAATCCATGAATATTATTAAAGCCATTGTTTAGTTCTAAAATGCTTTGATTAAATTATTTTACTAATTCACCTCCAGCTATTGTTGCTGGTAGGACAACGTTTTAGGTCAATAAAATTCCAAGATAGTTCAAGGACAAGTACATTATCCAGTCCACTATAGTGGTAATGAATGTGAGGAAAGGGTTCTGAAAAAAAAATTAATATGCAAATAGGCTACATAAAATTATTCATAGAATCTATCCTCAGGAACCTTAGCACTAGGTCTCCTCACCACTTCCTCAAGGTGAAATATGTGAATGTAATGTTAGAAGCTATTTATAGTGTAACTACCAAAGCCTGCTAATGCCACAATTGATGACAACAATAAAAATTAATCTAACCTTAAAATTGCTCATCGTATTTGTGTTGATACGTCACACTCATTGGAGTAATATCAATAGACAACAGTGTTGATTACTGGAATGATGGGATGAGATCAAAGGAGAAAAAGTTTTATTGCAGTTGAAATTTCTGAAATTAATGTTCTTGAAATAAAAATTAATGAAAATAATACAACAAAAAACATTCTTAACAATGCGATTCATAGCTCTTCCACTTCCAGGTGCATGCAGTGTACAGCCTGACTAAGCTGCTCCGCTACAGGACTTGTCTGCCTGCTATTTTAAACGCTGTTGACAGCCTATCCAACCAGCTGACCTCAAGACTCCAGTAGCGACCACCAAGCTGCAGCAGCTGCATCAGGAAAAGCACAGCATGGACCCCAATATGGCGCCGGATGCAGACTCTGCTTTGTCCACACTGGCTTTAAAGTTAGCTGGCACTCCCCAGGAGGATCTTCCACAGGTACGCTGCAACCCTGACTCTCCTGTCACATACAGTGACATTGTACAGTAGATGCAATTATATCCACCATGTCTCCCCTGCTATCCAAAGCAGTCTCTGAAATATTTGAGCAGCTGCAGCAACTAACTGTCAGAGTCTTTGACTCTGAAAACAGGATAGGAGCATTATGCCCTGATATGCATCATGCCCAGTATGATGTGGGATAACTAGAAAAGGGAAATCTTCAGTTGTGGAACAAATTAGACTATATTGAGAACAACTCTCATCAAAATAATATTAGGGTGGTGGGACTCACTGAAACAGTGAAAGGGCCAGCAGTGATTTACCTTGTCTCTGAATCATTACCTAAACTACTGGGAATTGAAGAGGATTGCAAAGATTTGGTGATTGAAAGGGTTCACAGTGTCGCCCCCCCCCCCCCCCCCCCCCCCCGTTCTATTGACCTAATGATTCTCACCCGAGAGTCATTTTTTTCTGCTGCTTGTATGACATACACCACACAAAGTAGCTTTATGAGGGGGCTTCCTGCAAGATACAAAATCTATTCTTGTTTTAAGATTTTTGTGTCGAACTATCCAGGACACACAAAGGTAGAGGTATTATTTTTCTAGCGTCCAAGTCTCTTCCTATCAATACAGTGGGCGAAATGTAATAGGTTGCGGGGGGGGGGGGGGAATTGGGGTGGTTTTTTTTGCAAAATCTGCCTTTTCGGCCATTTTCCGAAAATCGCATATTTTATATGGTGCGATTCGCGGCATAAAACTCACTTTTTGCCGCAAAATCGCACATTTTGAAGTGGCGATTTTAAGTCACACTTCAATTCGCATCCAGATGTTTTCCCATTGGAAAGCATCTAACAAGCACATGTAATAGGGTGTGATATTTGGTAAAGGTTACCAAAAATCGCCAAAAAATTAGACCAGGTTCTGGCTGGAGAATTTGACAGAACCATGCACGGGCTGAAAGAGCCGGTCCTGGTTTCATAAAATCACAGGAACAAACAAGTCAGGGTTCCGTGGATTTTATAAAACCAGCACCAGGCTCAAGGGCCGGTCCTGGTTCCCAAAATACGGGGGACAAAATGAGTAGGGGTCCCGCGTATTTCAAGAATCAGCACCGGGCCCAACCAGCCAGCAGGGTAATGCCACAGCCAGGGAGATACTTTTTATACAAGTCCCCCCAGCCAAAGCATTCATCCCCCTGACCAGTCAGTATGGGCGGGTTGGGATCATTTGGTCTATTGCATTATGGTAGAAAGTCATTAGGTCGAATCCATTAGGTCGACATGCTAAAAGGTCGACATGATTCTAGGTCGACATGGGAAAAGGTCAACATGATTCTAGGTCGAAAGGTCATTAGTTCGACAGGTCATTAGTTCGACAAGGTCATTAGTTCGACATTGTCTATGTCGACATTCACAAGGTCGACATGGGGTTTTTCACTGTTTTTTTACCTGAATGTCAACACAGTCGACATGGACACAGTTTAAAGTGCACTGCATCCCCTCGCATCGCTCGCTGCGCTCGCTATGCGTCGGGCACGGTGCCTCGCTACGCTCAGCACACTATTTTATTCTCCCACCACGCCCTAGTGGATGGTAGGGCATGAAATACCACCTGTCGGCACATGTTGGCTCAAAAAACAGTGAAAAACTCCATGTCGACCTTGTGAATGTCGACATAGACAATGTCGAACTAATGACCTTGTCGAACTAATGACCTGTCGAACTAATGACCTTTCGAACTAGAATCATGTCGACCTTTTCCCATGTCGACCTAGAGTCATGTCGACCTTTTAGCATGTCGACCTAATGGATTCGACCTAATGACTGTCGACCATAATGCAGTAGACCAAATGACCGCATTCCGTATGGGCAGGGGTCCTGGGGGAGTGGGGACCCCCCCAAAGAAGGGATCCCCCTCCTCCAGAACTTACCTGCCCATACTGAAGCCCGGGGCTGTCCTCGATGCCCCTGGGCGGTGGGCATCGAGCTGATACTTGTGTAAAAAAATAGAAAAACTATGTGGGATTACATGCTCATTGCCAGGTGAATGCTTAAATGTAAGATGTCAAATGCTACATTTTCCAGTGTTTTTGGTGCTGCTCTAAAATATTACAGTTTGCGCAAGGTAATGTTTCATTATTAAACTTGGCTTAAGGCCCACCTGATGCACAGGCCAAAGATTATGCTTATGCAATTCTTGTTCCACCTACCCTTTCCAACCACAGCATGGCAAAATCTGCTGCAGCATCCAGAGCAGGTCCCCAATTATGCACCTTCCCTTCTCAACCACAGCAGAACAAGAGCTGCTGCAGCAGCCAGAGCCGGTCTCCAACTATCCACCTACCCTACCCAACCACAGCAGAGCAGGAGCTGCTGCAGTAGCCAAAGAAAGTCCTTAACTATTCACCTACCCTTGCCAACCACAGAAGGGCAGAAGCTGCTGCAGCAGGTAGAGAAGATCCCGAAAACCCTCAATGAATAAGCAAACAATCAAGAGAAAAAATAACTGACTGGGGATCGATCTCACATGGATTTCACAACAATATCTACAGTGTTCGATTCACAGACCACTCCGAAGATGAGTCACTTATTAATTTCAGTTTGTCAAAAGTTTTGTAAAGTGAAAATGTTTTTCATTTAATGCACCCTTATAGGCCTTTAAGGGTCCACTTAAGGTAGTCTGTTTATTATTTTGTATTCAGAAAGTCATAAGCTTTCCAACGACATATCACAATGCATGAAAACACAAATCGCATAGACCCTTAAGTCACATCTGATTAAACCAATCTTTGAACCTAGATTGTCCCTTAAGATAATAAGGTAGTGAAAAGTTTGAAGATGATTAGTTAAAGCATTCCAGAGTTATTGTGGAATATCCATACACACACACAAACATTGTTCAATTATGCTTATGTAGGATGTTCTCTACTAATTTGACTGCAAATGCCTTATTGTGTCTGTGTATCAACTTTAAAAATTGTTCTTTCCCATCTAATAAATCCAACACCACTGTATACCGCTTATCACAATTATACTGACATTGATTCACTGGACAGTATAAACTGCTCCATTTACATGCATATTGGATGATAAAATACTCCAAGTACATCCCGCCCATTGTATTGTAAACATGTAGTGTACATGTTAATTGTCCACTGACCATACTCTTTCCAGTAATGGTTATATATTATTGTCAATGTCAATGTTATTATGCATGTCGGAAAGAATGCAAAGGAGAGATATGTATTTAAAGGATAACATTAACAGTGGAGCCTCTGCCCCTGAGATAGAAAGCCCTGACATGCATAAATTATTTAATAAATTGGAAAATCTTTGCATATCCGAGACACGACACTGGTGGGACCAGATCACCCTCCAGAAATATGTGGATGGTGATCTGATCCCAAGAGGTCTGAGAATTTTAAAATCATCCACTTTTCAGGATGATCAAGTATTTACTAAAAAATGGAATGACATCTTGGACGGATGTTCAAAAAATTTAATGAAATTGCTTATAAATCAAAGAGAAAAGAGGGTCTCGGAGATGCAGGAGGAAATAGAGAAAGTACACATTCAGTTAAAAGTATTCGAAAAAACACAAGAGTACAAAGAGAGAGATTTAAAAGTCAATCAAAATATTAAGAGTTTTGAGGAGGAATTGATATTTAAGAAGGAGTCTAAAATGGACAGAGATTTGAAAGACTATGAAAAGGGAGAGATACATAGTTTCAATAGAAGTTCTAGAACCGATATACCCAAATATAGAGAAAGATTCAATAGTAGAGACAGAAGAGAGAACAAACCACAGAATAAAAGAGAAGTACGTTTTGAGGAGAGATATAGGGAGAATAACCAAAATGGCTATATCCCCAGATATAACCAAAGCAACAGGTTTAATACCGGTTACAATAATTACAAAAAAAGGAGATATGATTCAAATTATCGCAACAATAGATATCAGAACCAAAGAGAACCAGAATTCAGAAATTTTAGGAGTACAAATAGATATGAAATACTTAATGACTATCAATCACCCAATCAAGGACCTATGGGAAGACAAAAAAGACTAGAAAGCATACAAACTGAGACAGAGGAGGAGTGGGAACAATCACCACAAACAAACTACCGTCATTTTTTGGAGCAGCGTCCAAAGGACGTCAGACCCAAAATAGGCACGACAAAAAGAAAAGGAGAGGAACTAGGGGAGGAAAACGAAAACAGGCAAAAAAATCCCTGCATTCGGTAAAATCTAAAAATAGGGGGGTATTCAATTTATCAAGAAAATTATTAACGGAAGAAGAAAAATCGGTACTTGAAAGAGGGCTAAATTTTGCCCCAACGTCAAAACCAAATATGTTCAAGCTGTTCGTGGACCTAAATCGGTTCACACGTAATTTGAGCAGGAAACGATATTTTGCATTCAAAGCTTTGAAAAATAAAAACAATACCCAAGAAATATCCCCAATAATTCTAAATACAGAAGATCTAGGTGCCTTAAACATTCTTGAGTCCCTACAAAATGAATCCAACCAAAATAGTGAAAATCCCTCATCCTTAGTAAAAATGTATGATTACGAAAGAACTTCAAAATTCAAAAGGAAATCCGATTTCTATCCCCTTCAGTTCAAAGGACCTTTCATAGAAAGTTTCCACAAGCTAACACTAGATCAACTAAACAGTATGTGTAAAAAATCAGAATCCCAAAGATCAAGGGACAATTTAAACCCAAGAGAACGTAAGGCGCTTAAATGTCTATATACGGACAAAAATATAACTATTAAATCGTCTGACAAAGGCGGTGGGGTTGTCGTCCTCAATACAGAAGATTACGTCACAGAATGTTACAGACAACTAGATAATTCTGAATTTTATAAACATCTGGACGGCAACCCCACCGCCAAATATCAGCTCGAACTGAGAGACCTGCTGGATCAAGCCTTCGCAGCGGGCGCAATATCCAAAGAGACCTTTAATTTTCTGTTCCCCATGCACCCTGTAACCTCCACGTTCTATTATTTACCAAAAATACACAAATCACTTGTTTCACCCCCTGGTCGTCCCATTATTTCAGGTGTAGGGTCCCTCACGAATAATCTATCACAATTTGTTGATCACTTTTTACAAGGTCACGTAGAGGGCCTGAGATCCTACATCAGAGACACAAAACATTTTCTCAATAAAATCCATGAGATTAAATGGAAAGAGGGTTACCATCTCCTCACATGTGATGTAGAAGCATTATACTCAAACATCCCTCAAAAGAAAGGAGTGGATGTAATTAAACAAATCTTAGAAAAAGATGAGGAACTCTCAGACCCTCTACGTGACCTAATTATTCAATCTATCACTTTTATTTTAGAGCACAATTATTTTCTTTTTGATTCACGTTATTATTTACAGACACGGGGGACTGCCATGGGCAGGGCCGGACTGGGACCAAAAATCGGCCCTGGCATTTTGAGCACACAGGCCCATCTGCGGTGCATCAACATGGGTGTGGCCTAATGAAAAGAAGGCGTGGCATCTCAAAGGGGCATGGTACTACACACCGTAATACCCAAAATGGCGCTCAGGCGCACAGGTCTTATCTGCTTATGTAATCTGGGGATGGGGGTGAAGGTCAAATGACTGCTGGTGTAGGGCAGCTGGCAGTTCAGTAGCCTTAACTGCTTAGGTGGCCTGAGGATGGGGGTAAAGGTCAAATGGCCGCTGATGTAGGGCAGCTGGCATGTGTCAGTGCAGCGTCCTTGGCCCCGAGTACCTGTGGCAGCTGCTGGCTCCAGCCAGTTCTGGCTCCCCGCTCAGGCTGGTCCCTTTCTCCGTCCGGGTATCGCTGGGGTCTCTTGGCCTCGGTCCCGCCTCCTGCAGGATGCACTAGTGTGGGCGCGGGTTGGCATTGCCGCATTCAGTGCCGCCAGCCGCCGCTGGTGTGGTGATGCTGCCGGCTACTCTTTGCCGCCGCTCACTGCTGCTTCACAGGTGCCGCACTTGATCCCCGCAGTCTCCGTCTCCTCCGTGCCACCGCTCACGTCTAGGGCTGCTTCTCCCTCACCGTACGTGCACTTCACCTCTTCCGGTCTCCTCCCCTGTGGACACTTCCTTATTCTTGCAGCCACGTCATCTGCTGCAGCGTCTGCCCCTGCTGTCCATCAGATTGGGTAAGCTCCACCCCGGGTAAGCTCCGTCCCAACAGAAATCTAGCTGTAAAAAATCGGCCCACAAGGCCATCGGCCCTTCTGGCATTTGCCAGAAGTGCCAGATGGCCAGTCCGGCCCTGGCCATGGGGACCAGATTCGCCCCGAGCTTTGCGAACCTATACATGGGTGCCTTTGAGGATATCCATGTGTGGGGGAACGAGCTCGGGGGGAGTCTGGTCCTCTATGGCAGATATATTGATGATTTGTTTATAATTTGGGATGGGGATCAATTATCACTTAATCACTTCACTAATAGTCTTAACACAAATTCTTTTGGTTTAAAATTTACTAGTTCTCACAGCACCACTAGTTTAAACTTCTTGGATATTGCGCTCGCTGTGACAGACAACAAAATCGAAACACAAACATATATAAAACCAGTTGATCAGAATCAATATTTAAAATATGACAGCGCCCATGCAAAAGTCTGGAAAGACAATATACCGAAAAGTCAACTAATCCGATTGAAGCGTAATTGTTCTACTGATAAAGCCTTCCATACACAATCACAAAATTTAGTAGGGACCTTTTTGGAACAAGGTTACCCAATGGACCTTGTCAAAAAGGCAAAACAGGATGTTGATAAGATAGAAAGAAAAAAACTACTTGTGGAAACAACAAAAAGGATAAAGCAAAAGAATGAGACAATAGAAATAGGAAATAAACAAATATCATTTGTTACCCAATACAATAATTGCGCTAAAGAAATACAGAAGATTATTAACAAAAACATGCTTATTCTGAAACAAGATGATCTACTAAAGGGAATTCTGGGTGATAATAATAAAGTAATCTTTAGAAAGGGAGACAATCTTAAAAATAAATTAGTGTGTAGTCACTTCAGTAGGGAAAAACAAGAAGATAAAAAAGATGACAAAAAGGATTGGCTTAAACTCCCAATTGGTTTTCATAAATGTGGTAACAGCAGATGCTATACATGTGCACACAGTGAAAAACAAAAAAGTATAGACTTCAGTTCATCGGTAAATAAAAATGTGTACAAGATCAAAGAGTTTATTAATTGCAAACAATCTTATATAATCTATCTGATAAACTGTGGATGCGGCCTCCAATATGTGGGCCGCACCACAAGATGCCTACACACACGATTTATGGAACACAAAAGGAACATAATATCAGGAGTCAAAACACACCCCTTATCTAAACATGTTTCTATTTGCCAGAATCAATGCATGAACAATGTCTCAATAAAAGCTATAGAATATATAAAGCCAACAAAAAGGGGGGGTGATCGGTTTGGAATGCTATGTAGAAGAGAGGCTTACTGGATTTTCCAGCTAGGGACAATGATACCTAACGGTTTAAATGAAACCATAGAATTGAATAATATATAAAATCTAATTTCAACTCTAAGTTGGACCAAGATCCCTATCTACCTTTCGAAATATAGACCAGATCCCTATACCTACCTTGTCTACTTTAGACATCCCTATTGGATGTTGTTGCAAAGATGTTTTTCCTTTTCTTTTATTGCTGCTGTTTATATGGTTATTATTTAGGATTATTTATTTTATTTTATTTTATTTATATTTTTTTCTTTTTCATTGCCCGAATACTTACCTGCTGTCTATATGGCTAATAATAAGGATTATCCATTACCAATTTTGAAAACCTCATCAACACATAAGATGTATATATATCTAATCGATATTCTGTCTCTTTCTCCCATATACTCTATCTCTCTCAAATAAGTATGTACATTGTGTTTTTTTCTATATTCCTCTCCCTCTCATACTTTTGTCCATTTTTCTCATTTTTTCTTATTTTTTTCTTATATTTTTCTCTCTCCTTCCTTTGTTCTAGGAACAAAATTATGATGTAAATATATGTGTACATAAATAAGAATATTTTGCACATAAAAAAACATGGCGATCAAGCAAACTATAGTATTATTCCGTATGTTTATAAAATGTTTTTATTATTTTCTTTATATTTTAAATTTTGTGAATTGCTATTTTGCACCAAGCAATGAAGTCACGTATATAAAAATAAAAATGGAGACCGGGCTTGAAAAAGAGGCTTGGCTGCCATACAAAAGTAGTAAAGTTTGTTGTAACATCCATAACGAGGCTTGGCTCTTATAATCAAATGGCGTGTAAAAACGAGGCTTGGTTAATAACATACGGAGTTGCCGCGCTAAGAACCTGATGACAGCAAAATCCACGCCCATGTGGGCGGCGCGAGCAGGTACAAATAGACGGAGATGTAGTGTGACGGATCATCTGATGAAGCCGCTGACTAGGAACAGGCGGGGAAACGCGTCATCCAACGTCACTTTGACTTCCGCAAACAAGTACTACCACGTGAGCCGGGGAGAACTGACGGAGCTGTGAGTCCCAGAAAGGAGCTGTACTATAGGGAAGACCAACAGCTGGGGACCCGCTTCAGGTCAGAGAACTCCCACCCCATAGTGGGTATTGAAGCGCTGGACTCGCTTGAAAGCACTCGCTTGGAGGCATAAGTATCATTTATTTTTTCTTCAAGAAAACGCTGCTTTGCTTGATTGGCTGAGCACTTACAGTTTGGAGCAATTCTAAAGGCTAATAAGCCTGTATGTGTGAATGACTAACACGCTTGCTAAATATATCTAACAACAAAGTTCACCAAAGTGTTTCTTAAGATTTCTGGGACTGTTTAAAGTGGATATAATAGGAGAGAAATAAAGCCATCTAGCCTCAAAAACCATTATATGCCTTAGCATAAATCGGCAATCCCAGATTAATAATAATGGAACATTGATATTTTTCTACATGCTGCAGCCTAAAGAAAGAAGTCTTATCCCTCTTTTTTTCTTTTATTTTATCATTTTTATGGTCAGAAATTACTGTGCACAGTTTTTGGTAGCTCTACCGGCCGGTGGTATTGTTTAAATTGTATTATGTATTTTTAATAAATTTGTACATTTTTTGAATACTTAATAGTGTGGTCCATTAGCGCCGTTTACTTGGTGTGTGTGGTTATATATTATTAGTCTTCCTTGTCTTATACCTGTCACTTTATGGATAAGGATTGTTGCAGGACAGAGGTGATCAAATATCCTTTGATAATAAACTGTGTTTCCTAATAATTCCCTTATGTTGAGGTTCCTTACCTCAATATTCCCTGTTATGGTTGTTCTAACCTAAATATAAATCCTGATGCCGCCCCCTCGAGTCATGTTTTTTGTTTGTCTGTCCAAATATACATCAGCACAAATTATAAGAAGCATTTTATATCTCTTTTCATTATGCTTTTTATCGGAGTTGTACTCTTTTCGTTGAATATTTGCAGTGTATTGTTCTATGTTTTTGTTATCCGTGGTAGATACGTTTATTCTACTGATGTATCTTTGATATTTTTCTGAAAATGTGTAATGGCGATTTGTGAAAATTAATAAAATGTTTAAACCAAAAAAAGAACGAGTTTCATAAAGTAAAGCAAAAACAAAAACATTACAATCAAAAGCAGTCATTAAGCAGAAATTCCAGACTACTGGACTCAATTTATATAGTCAACACTTCCATGTTTGCATCCCATGTCTCAATTAAGGATGGTTTGTTACTGTAAACAAGTTTATAAAACAAGCATTAGAAAACTTTTCTCAGGATCTATGTGTATTTATCTCTTGACATTGAACCTCAAACTAAATTGGCCTTTTTGTATTTAAATACTTTAATCCCAGCTCTGTCAATCCTCTTCCTATGGGTGATATTTCAGATTAAGTTCAGCTGGGTGCTTCCTCTTAGCAGTACTTAGATAAACAGGTGTAACATTCATGGAGTATGTTTTTTATTAGCTAGTGTTTTGGGTGCTTATTATGGTAAAGTATAATCAATTAGGTTAATCCCCCACTTTGCCATTACACTTATGGCTAATAGGCATTATCCTCTGTTTATAGGCACGCTCAGACACACAACATTGGAAGCAACAACATAACCCACTTATAGATTTAGATTTTGATTTGGGGTCTGGACTTGGAACACAGAGCAGGTCTGGTTAGAATTGGAGTAAATTAAGTTAGGTGATCTGATGATGCTTCTCCTCACTCATTTCTACCTTCTGAATAGATAGTGGGTAGGAAGGAGAACAGATCAACTACTAGGTTCAAGAACTGGTATGATCCGCTGTTATGATAGTAACACTAGCTGAAGCCTTAAACACATATATACGAGTATTGCTCAATATAGGTGGTGTGTATCAGTGACACAGAGGGTTGAGTACAGTTAGTACTGTATAATACATGCTAGATATATGTGCACTCTTTGTAGTGACTTGTGATCCATACAGGAATCTGTAGACTGTGACTGGTACTGCATCACCACACACAGTTATGCCCATTTCATCTTATTATGCCGCCACAGTAATGTCCTGGGCTCTGAATTTATAATATACTCCCACAGTTATGCCCCTTTAATCATATTATGCCCTACACAGTTACAATGCTCATTAATAATTGTACCAAACTGCCACAGTACCTGCTCATTTTCATGGGGCTTCTGCTGCTGCCGCAGTACCTGCTTGTTGTCAGTGGGACTGCTGCCGCCACAGTACCTGCTTGTTGTCAGTGGGACTGCTGCTGCCACTTCTCTATTAACTATCAGTTAGTGTGAACTTCATTAGCTAGATCATTGGAAAATGTTGACATGCAATGTGTTCAGATTCTCAGCAAGTCAACAGCTGAAATGTCAACATTGGGGATTGGCTGTATGTAGGAGGGGTAGGGTTGCGCTGGGAAGTGTGTATGTGGGGTGTTAGATTAGATTAGGATTAGAATTAGGAATTGGGGAGAAATTCACAATGGAGTGCCAGGGCATCAGAGGTCTGACTTGGAAGTGACCAACATACATCAACAGGACCTAAAGACGCTACTAGACCCGCTGCAGCCATCAAATGTAAGTCACCGCTGGACCACTAGACACGATTTGACAACATTTCAGCATGTAATCATTCCATCACTGTCAGTACGGTGTTGCCATGGTCAATGTTGGCATTATAATCATGTCGATATGAGGATTTTTTTCATTATGATAGTCGACGTATATTACCCAAACCAACCACAATTGTAAGCACACTGCATGTATGAAAATAAATGATGATATTCACCTGTAAGCTGAGTGCTATGCATTTGTTTCCTCACCGCCCCTATCCATAAACTCATTGATATAGCCTTTGTTATCAGTGCATACTGACTGTACTGTATCTGGTGTAAAGGCCGCCACACACTATGTGACTTCTCCTACAGGAGAAACCTCATCCAGTTCCCCTTGAGCTGCCCAGAATCCTCCTAGATGGCATGATCGCATGTGATACAACGCATGCGATATTTCCCTGCCGTCGGGAGGAGGTCCGACCTGGAAATTTTATGTGCAGCACGTATGATCTCCAGCTCCGATCAGATGTGCACAGGACCGCGCATCGGATTGTACGTCAGACACATGCTATTTGGCCTGATTTCACTTGATTTCAGCTGGAATCCTGTTCATCTGAAATAAGGCTGAACTCTGTGTAAAGTATGTACACCACAATTCTGACTGCTCCCCATCATAATGCATATATGCCATATTGCCATGCCACCCACTTACATACATTCAGCCACCAGCAGACATACTAGTGAGATGCTCGTGAGTCTGAATTTGTACACTAGGCTGTTAAATATGCACAGAGCTAACATTGGAGATCCATCTGTATAATGTACTGCAACGATGCATCAACCCCACAGTATGCAACAAACATAATAAGCATTCACTGGTTTACCAACTCAGAAAACAAACATCAGCTGTACTAAAAAAAAACCTGAACTGTATGTTCCTTTCCAAATGCTCAGTCTAGTCACAGCTAGTAAGACCTTCAAGCCTCTACATGTACATTAAGTGGTTGAAGCAGAAACATGCCCTGCAAGTTAACAGCTGGCTATCAGCCCTTAAAGAACTACTCATTACAGATGAGTATATACTGTAGAACTATGTAGTTCCTCTGTATTACAGGCAGCTCTGTATTAAAGCCAAGATTTGCAGCTGCCAAATGTCTGTGCTGTGAAAGCATGCTTTGAGAAGAAGTTATGCTCAGCTTCTGATGGTGCTCAGATACCATGGGGGGCAATGAAATAAATAAAAACACTAAAAACCTTCAAGTGGATCTGAAATATATATATATATATATATATATATATATATATATATATATATATATATTTATTTATTTTAAGCATTCTCATTACATGGAGAAACTTTTAACTTTTATCCTTATAATACTTACCCATTAGTCAAAACTGCAGCATATCATGTCATGTCAGATATTACAAAGCACTTAAATAACTAGACATTTTTAGAGGCTTAATTTAGTTCAGTAAAATAAAATAAAAACCTTCTATGTGCTTGCTTAGGCATATTTAATTGCATGTAAATTCTAGCAGCATAAAGATAAAGGTAAATATGTAATTCTTAAGTTGCAAAAAATCAATACATTTTAACTTCGATTTTTTTTTCTTAAGGAAAAAAACAGCAAAAATGCAAAATTCAGCAACTGAATTTGTAGCTTACGAAGCAAGAAAAAAAAGATGTGAAAATATATTATTTTATTATCTGACTTGCCAATGATAATAATTATCTAATTGCTAATCACGGCATAAGTCGCTAGGTCGACAGTATGAAGGTCAACATACATTACGGCAACCACTAAAAGTCGACAGATTATGTTGACACGTGAAATAGGTCGACAGGTTCAGACGGTCAGCAGAAGTATTAGGTCGACAGTCAAAATGTCGAAATGAGTTTTACAAAAACAATTGCAAAAACAGGCGATATTTCACACCCTACCATCCACAAGGGCAGTGATGGCTAACCTTGACACTCCAGCTGTTGTTGAACTACACATCCCAGCATACCCTGCTGCAGTTTTACTATTTGGCCATGCTACAACTGATGCAGGGCATGCTGGGATGTGTCAAGGTTAGCCCTCACTGCACATAATCCTGTGCAAATATATATATATATATTTTTTTTTTTTAAGAAGTAGGACAATTTAGCTCAACTGTGTAACTGCTACATGCACATTTTCCCTGTGCTATCACCACTCCATCTGCTGTCATCTGGGTTAGTGTAATTCAGGTCTGTAAAAAGTTATGTAGTAAGCACTAGATGGCGTGTGATGGTATGTGTGTGTGGGTGGTTGTGTGCCTGACAGTATGTAGAGTTTAGAAGCAGAATTCTGTAATGGCTGCTAACGTGCAGTGTTCAGAATCAGTATGTATCTTTATGTCAAGTTGTGTTTGTAAATCTGGTCTGTGCTGAATAGTGCTACATATTGAACTGCAGAATACCCATGACCTGCTGTGATGTGTTCCTGTGATTCACCCTGTGGGAGCAGACGTTTAAACATGCAGAGCAAGATATAACGTAAAAGACCTGAAGAAAGTTTTTGTCTAGCAAGGGAACGCAACTTAGCGTGACATCTGTCATAATTAAATATATATACATACTGGGATCTAGAAGCAAGGAACTAAGCTGGACAAGGCACCACAGGAAGAACTGTAAGTAAGTTCCTACACATGAAAATCATCTGTATTTCTTCTCAGACTGAGTGTGTGTGACTGGGCTGGTTATCTTTGTCAGCACTTTTCCTACAGGAGAAAAAAAAAACCTGAAAAAAAAAACATTGGACGCTAAATGCAACACATCATTGTGAAAGATATAGAAAAATTAAGTGAACGCAATGAATGTTAAGGAGTAACGCATACTGAGCTACATACAGTATATACACATCTATGGTGTAAACTTGTTCAGTAAGCTTAAGTGTAATCATGTTTTGGGGCAAAAAGTTTAAATATGTTATTACTGAGATAAATTAATATACATGTTTATACCTATGTACCAATACAGATGCCCTTAGACTAGCACAATCTATCATATGCCCCTTTTGTGTATTGTACATATTTTGTTGCGTATCAAAAAAAGCCCATAACCTTTGAATGTAGTATTATGTATTTGACCAGTTTTTATCGGGACTATGTAAAAACCGGACCCGGACTTAACCCCGGACCGCCGGACTGGACATCAAAATCTGCAGTCCTGAGCTTGTAGTGACCGGTCCATGGGGTGTCCCGTCCGGGGGTGTCTTATCCGGGGGGTGGGGGGTCCCTGTGATAGCTGTCATCAGGGACATGGGGAAGGGGAGATTACAGCCTCCCCGTGTGGTCCGGCCCGTCCAGTGTTTGCTACATGCCCGGACCATACAGGGAGCATTCATTCTCTCCCTCCTCCTCTCCCTTGCATGTGTTTCACTGCATTTGCCAAGATACTTATGACAGAAAGGCTAAACAGATGATTCTACCACGGTATACCTTTCAATAAAGGTAATTTAAGTGTGGATGGAAACACCAAGAGCATTAACCCATGTGAACTCTATAGCAGTGGTAGCCAACCCTAGCCCTCGAGAGCTACCAACAGTTCACATTTTCCAGACAACCTAGCTGCTGCACAGCTGCACTCATTAATCACTGACACATTTTAAAAGATACACAGATGGAGCTAATTAGCTCACTTGTGATTCTGTGAGGAGACCTGAAAAACATGCACTGTTGGTAGCTCTCGAGGACTAGGGTTGGCTACCCCAGGACTAGGGTGACCAACTCATCCCTTTAATCTGGGACACATATTAATTACACAGGTTCTGTGGCAGTTTAAAACCAGGTGAAATGGAGTCTTGAGGTGTGGCAGTTTAAAACCAGGTGAAAGCCAGCCACAGAACCTGTGTAATTAATATGTGTCCCGGATTAAAGGGATGAGTTGGTCACCCTACTAGTGACCTTCCATTGCTTCCGGCATCGGCAGGCGTGTGTGCAATTGCCGTTGGATCAGGTAGCTAACAAGGTAGCGCTAGGTAGACATTATACAGTGTGCACCAGCCAGTGCCTTTTGTTGTCCAGGGCACCCACAGACTTTAATCCGGCCCTGGCACCAGCGTCAGACCACATTTTGTGAACTGGAAAAAAAAACATTGGGCCAGATGCACCAAGCTATAAAAAATTATAAAGTGGAGAGGGTACTTATATGTTAGTTGGGCGCCTACTAAGCTATTTGCTTAGTTTTACGCGTCTCCTCGCAGGGCTAGCTACGCTCGCCACGCTTCGGGCTCGGTGGCTCGCTGCGCTCACCACACTATATAAAATCAACTCCACGCGGACATGGATAAGTACCGTGGACAGCAATAAACAACCAGCCAAACAGATCCTAACTGTCATTTATCAAACACGACCTGTAACTTGACAGTTAGAAACTGATTGGCTGGTAGTTTATCACTGTCTACTTTATCACTTTTTGAAGCTTGGTGCATCTGGCCCATTGGGATTTTAGGTATAATTTAACTCTACGAAGCTGCATCCATATACCAATATTTTTATTCAGCTGCTCTCTGCTCCATACTCTGGGCCAGATGTATCAAAATTCAAAAAGTGATAAAATGGAGAGTGATAGCCAATCAGCTCATAACTGCCATGTTACAGACTGGGTTTGAAAATGACAGTTAGGAGCTGATTGGCTGATTGTTTATCACTCTCCATTTTATCACTTTTTGAAGCTTGATACATTTGGCCCTCTGAGTGTCAAGTAAGTAAGAGCTGAAGGACTCTCACACTGTGGCCCTTATTCAGATCTGATCGCAGTACAAATTTGTTCTCAAAATGGGCAAAACCTTGTGCACTGCAGGTGGGGCAGATATAACATGTATAGAGAG